>NC_067403.1:173851920-173974420 GCF_016432865.1 Antechinus flavipes | reverse complement strand
GGTAATTTAATCTTTATTATATACTTCCAATATTTGAAAGTTTGTTACCATATCTAGTAAATTGTTCCATTGCTAATCATCTTCCACTGGTAGAACTCTTTCTTAATTTGAGTTGTAATTTACCCAGCTACAATGATTCACCATTGTTCCTTAATATATGGAGATACAGAAAACTAATCTTTGAGTCTTCTGAGTATGAAAAGGAATTATGATAACCTTCCTTAACTTCATTTTATAAACTTGATATATTTGTGGTAAGGAGAAGGAGACTTGACTTAATAAAGTTAATCTTATGCAGCCTATAATAATTTAATTTGGCTTGATAATATTTACACTATACTAAGTTTGGAAGACTTTCATAAATTGTAGATGTGACTCTAACACTGAAGCAAATAACAATAATCCATTACTAATGAGAACAAAAACTCTGCAAAAATTTTGATTATTCACAAAAAGAAATTTTATGAAGCTGCTTACTTCAAATAGCATTAGGGAATCTTCTTCCTAGCTATCAACTGTTGCTGACTAACTGCCACCAAAGAGAGCAGGAAAGCAAGGTTGTCTACCATAGTGAGGCATTCTAGAGATGAGGCAAGGGGTAATGCTCTAATAATAAATATCCATAATCAAGGTAAATTAATTCTAACACATCCCATATCATATATATATATATATATATATATATATATATATATACATACATATATATGTGTGTGTGTGTGTGTGTGTGTGTGTGTGTGTGTGAAAAGCTGGGATAAAACAACTTTTGAAGCCAAGAAACTTGGAAGATCTGGAGGAAAGGTCTCACTTAGGTAGAGGAAGAATGTAATCCTGAACAGATCATGGAATATGATAGTCTAGAAGGCAAAGGAGCTAGGGCTACAACTAAGACTAACTTATTGGGGAAATTAAACATAATATATCAGAGGGAAAATGGTAATTCAATGAAATAGCAGGACTTAAAATTTTGATAAGAAAACTAGAATCAAACAAAATATCTGATGTCCAATATCAAGACCCAAGTGAAGAATAAAAAGGGAAAAGAAAACATAAGGGATTCAATAGGGCTTAAGCTGTTTACCTACAACTAAGGAAGATGACATGTAATTATTTTTAAAAATTGTATCATTAATGGTATAGCTAGACTGAATATATATATATATATATAGACAGAAGGTATAAGGTGAATTTGAAGGAATAACAGAAAATTAAGGGATGAAGAAAAGAAATACACTGAGGACAAAAGTAAGGGAATGGCAGAATGGGATAAATTATTTCACATAAACAGGTGCAAGAGGCCTCTTACAGTGGAAGGGAAGATAGGAGGATGGGTAATGGGTATCACTTGAACCTTACTCTCCTCTGTATTGGCTCAAAGAGGGAATAATATATACACACAGTTGAATACATCACCTAAATCTTTCTTACCTGACAAGAAGTAGGAGAAAACATTAAGTAAAGAGGGTAGAGAGGAAACTTACAGAAGATAAAACAGCTCAGAGGAGCTGGTAGACAGAGGCAAAACACTGTCAAGGAAGGAAAGGATAAAAGGAGAGAAAGAATGAACAGGAAAAAGGATAGAATAGAGGGAAATATATAGGTAGTCATTATAACTGTAGATGGGAATGTGAAGAATTTCCATCTAATGGAACCAGTTACCAGAGTGGGTCAAAAAAAAATCTTGCAATATATTGTTTATAAGAAACACATTTGAAGCAGAATCACACACACAATAAAGGTAAGAGGTTAGAACAGAATCTATTATGTATTAGCTGAAGTAAGAAAAAAAGGTAGGGGCAACAATCCTGATCTCAAACAAAGAAAAAGTACAATAAACCTAATTAAAAGAGATAAGGAAGGAAACTACAGCTTGCTAAAAGTTACCATAGACAATGAAACAATATCAATACTAAACATAGCTGCAAAGTGGTGCAGTATCCAAATTGTTAGAGATAGGAAGTTACAGAAAGTCAACAAAATTATTTTAATGGAGAACTTCAATGATGCTCTCTCAAAATTTGATATAGTCAATGAAAAAATAAAGAAGAAACTAAAGAGACAAATAGAATATTAGAAAAGACAGAAATATGAAATGTGTTCTTTTTTGATTAAAATGAAATAAATTACATTCAAAAAAGAGCAATGGAAAGAGATTAAAGGCTAATTGGAAATAAAAGGCTAATTCTAAGGATTAAGTGAGTTAAAGAACAAATTAAAAACAGTCAATGATTTCATTAATGAAAATGACAACAATGAAGCTACATACCAAAATTTATGGCATTCCCACAGTGCGGTACTTAAAGGATATTTTATTTCTCTAATTCTTACATCAATAAAATGGGGGAAAAAACTGATCAATGAGATGGGTATTCAACTAAAAAAAACAACAAAAACAATGAAAATTGAGGGGGGGAAATAAAATCTCCAATTGATCACCAAATTGGAAATTCTAAAAAAATCAAAGGTGAGATAATAAAATTGAAAGATTAAAAAATATATTGAGCTAATAAATAAAGCTAGGAACTGGTTTTATGGGGGAAAAACTCAGTTAAGATAAATAAATTTTGGGGTAATTTTATTAAAACAAAGAAAGAAGAAAATCAAATATCCACTAACAAAAATGAAAAGGGTAAAATCACGACCAATGAAGAATAAATTAAAGCAATCATTAGAAATACTTTTGCTCAATCATGTGTCAATAAACCTGAAAATCTGAGTAAAATTGATTTGTATTTACAAAAATAAATAAACTCATCTTAGCTAAAGCAAATTGATCAAGTCATTAATAAACTCCTTAGATCAAAATCCCCAAGGCTAGATGAGTTCACAAGTGAATTTTATCAAACATTTAAAAAACAATTAATTCCAATGTAATATAAACAATTTGAAAAAATAGACAAATAAGAAGTTCTACCAACCTGTTATGGCACAAATATGGTGTTGATACCCAAAATAGGAAGAGTTAAAATAAATGAAAAAAAAATTATAAGCCAATTTCCCTAAGCAATATTAATGCAAAAATTTTGAACAGAATACTAACAAGGTAATTACATCAATGTATCACAAGGATTATATACTATGACCAGACTGAATTTATACCTGGAATGTAGGGTTGGTTCAATATTAGGAAAATGATCAATATAATTGATCACATCAGTAACAAAATCAATAGAAATAATATGATTATTACAATAGATTCAGAAAAAAGCTTCTGACAAAAGACAGCATGCATTAATGTTAAAAACAGTGGGGGGCATAGGAATAAAGGGAAAATTCCTTAGATTTATAAGTAGTAGCTATCTATAACTATCAGCAAGCATTATCTCTAATGTGGGAAAGTTAGAAGCTTTCCCCATATGATCAGGGGTAAAGCAAAGATGCACATTGTCATTACTATTTTTTCATTATCTTACTCTAAATATTTGGTATAGAGATAAAAAAGAAAAAAATTGAATTATGATAGACAATGAGGAAACAAAAATATCACTATTTGTAGATGAGATGGTGAATAATTAACAACTTTAGCAAAGTTGCAGAATATAAGATAAACCCAAATAAATCATCAATACTTTTAAGTAACAAAGAAAGACCAGAAGCAAGAGAGAGACAAAAATTCCATTTAAAATGACTTTAAACAATACAAAATCTTTAAATATTTATGTATTAAGACAAATCCGTGAATTATATGAACACAACTACAAAACAGTTTTCATACAAATAATGTCAGATTTAAATAATTAGAAAAACATCAATTTTTCATGGAAACATTGAGCTAATACCATAAGAAATAACAATTCTGCCTAAACTACTTTACTTGTTTGTAGAGAGCCAGAATTCTGGAAAAGGTATACTTGAATCAAGGACAGTACCTATTCAGTGTGATGGATGAGATAATGATTCTCTAGTAATCAGATGGCTAACAATGAGACTGTCAAAAGAACTTTAAAATTTTCAGCTTTCAGTTCCTGAAACCAGCAAGAATCATGGATTCCTTGAGATGAAAAATTATTGATGAGACTTTTTGCAGTACTTCAGAGCTTACAGGAATTATTAGATTCCTGGCAAATGAACTAATGGACAATGGATTCCTTATGGACTATTTCTAGGACTTATGGACACGTATAAATTTTCAGGTTGATTCATTTTATTTGTTACATTACTACTAGCCTGTGTTATATTGCTATGTGCTTATGTAAGTTATGTGTAATGCCACCCATATTGATGGATTTATGTATGTAATCACTCTAGTTGGCATATACTTAGTATGATATGGTCATGTAATGTTCTATAGTTGGTGAATGCTCAGTTACTGTAGTAATGTAATTGTACTGAGGTATTTAAGGGCTGAGAGGACTGGGAACTGAAAGTTTCAGACACAGACAAGAGAAGCCTCCACAATCCAGATTCCAGACTCCAGACTCCAAACTCCAGATTCTGAACCCTAGACTCCATCTTTAACCATTATGGTGGCTCTCCTGCCTTCACCACTTCTCCCACTAAAGACCAAGGTCTGTCCAGAGATCCTTCAGAAAGCTAGCCTGGACATTACACTTATTCAGTGTCATACCAATGAAACTACTAGAAAAATATGTGATTGATCCAGGAATAATAGCAACAAAATTCATCTGGAAGAACAAAGTTCAAGAATATTAAGAAAATTAATGTAAAAAAAGTAAAAGGAAGGTAATCTAGCAGTATCAGATGTCAAACTATATTATAAAGTAGTAATCATCAAAACAATCTAGTATTGGCTAAGAAATGGTGGATAAGGGCAATAGATCTGGGTAAATAAGATTCAATAGTTGCTGACCATGATAACCTACTGTTTGATAAGCACAAAGGCCCCATATTTGGGGTTAAGCACTTACTATTTGACAAAAACTTCTGGGAAAATTAGAAAGCAAAGAAAAACAAACTAGATATATAGCAATATATATCAAAATAAAATCAAAATGGGTGTGTAGTTTAGAAATAAAGGGTGAGACCACAAGCAAATTAGAAGAGCGAGGAATTGTCTACCTGTCAGATCTATGGGGAAGGGAAAAATTCAAGACCAAAATAGAGATACGGAACTGTATAAAATGCAAAATGGATGAATTTGACTCTGCCAAATGATTGACTCTGCTCTTTTCAGCAACACAATTATTCAGCAACTTATGAAAGAAATTAGTATAGATATTTAGATAAAGAACTGGTAGATTCTGAATGCAGATCAAAAAAAGTTTACTTATTTATTTTTTATTGTTTTCATTTTAATCTGTTTCTTTTTTCCACAACTGTGACTAATATAAAATATATATTTTATATGATGATAGATATATAGCCAAATTACCTATCATATTTAAAGGAGGAAAAAAGAGGGAAGCAGAGAAAAAAACTCAAAATCTTACAAAAATAAATGCCAAAAATTGGCTGGACATGTAATTTGGAAAAAAAAAATATTCAAAAAACAACTTTAGGATTACTTCCTCAATGAAATGAATATTGACTATACTTAAAGTGTAAAACAAGGAGTGACTTACTTGAGTAGGTTGCCAGTATCATGGAAAATGTTTTGCCTCAAAAACACATTCTTCTACAGCTATTATTTTCAGATGATGCTGCATCAACCCTGGAGAACTCAACCAAATTACTCACAAATCAAATGCATAATATATTAAATGAGACTACTAGAATCAAATACACAGTAAAAACAAAATTAATTGCTAGACCTTTTATTTCTTTATTCTAGGAAGACAGATAACAAAGGAGAAATAGATAGTTAGACATGAAAAGATAGATCAAGAATTATTAAGAAATATGTTTAAATTGCATCTGATAAACAGTGAAAAGTTCATCTCTTTAATACCAATATTCTTGCTAGGTCTTTAATATTATGAAAAATGTTCCTAAGGCATATAACATTGTATTTATCACTTACCAATATATATGGGTGGTACCCTATGTGTCTTATGATCCTTTTAAATGCAAAATACAATTTATTTTTCTTTCTGTCTTTCTCTCTCTATCTCTTTTTCTGTTTTTTTCTTTTTCCCCTCTCTGACAATTATTTCAGGTTATTTTGTTTTATTACTCCATTCTTTATAATTTATTTTTCTATATATGTTTATATATATGTATATATATATACATATATATGTATATACACATATATATGTATATATATATATACATATATATGTGTATATACATATATATGTATGTATATATATATATATATCTCACATAGTTTTTATCATCCTCAGTAGAACATAAGCTCCTTGAGGACTGGAACTTTCACTTTGGTAAGTACTTAATAAGTCTTTCTTAAATCATGAAATATATTATGCAAAATTATAATTGTGTAACATGATATCAGAAGCATGATAATTGAAAATGTATAGGAACATGCTTGGTGAATGGCCATAGCAAATTATTAATTATGAGTTGGTTTGAAATACATAGTCAAGGAGATAGATTTAAGACAATGCTTGGCTAGTCCAAGTATCATACTGTAACTGTAAGTAATGTAGATATGCAAAAGAAGGCCTTCAATACATTAGATGGATCTTTCATGAAGTATTTGATCTACAGTGATAGGTGACAGATTGTGAGATGAGCCTCTATTTGCCTTGACTAAATGATTATGAAAATATCATGCTTCCCTCAGTAAAATATATGACCAACATCTTTAAACATTAAATCGGGCTCAGATTTAAGGAAGTTAAAATTTAGAATGAATAATGTTATATCAATAAAGTTGAAATATATCACAGGACTTATTTTGACTATCCAGTTAAAAACTGATCAACAAGTTGGTAAGTGTGATAAAATTTGATTCACAGTGAATCTTGTAAAAATTGACTCTTCAATTATAGAAAGAGGTGTGATCTGACTCACTCTAATTGTTGTTGCTGTTATTTTGTCATGAATACATTTACAAAGCTTTCCACACAGCACAAATTTAATAAATTCTCATAGGATTCAATTGTTTAAATTGAGTGAAGAGAGCAATAGACTTAATAAATTAAAGGGCTTGGAGATGTGGGTAACTAACCTGAGAGATTATTTTCTGGGCTCCCTCTCCCAAAACAATCTAGGCTCACAGAGACTCAGAGTAGATGAATGTTTCCTTTTTTTGCTATGCACTGGAGAGTCTGTGAAATAGTCAGTGTTTGTATAAAGTGTTCAAACTTCAAACCTAACCACTTTGAGGGTTTATCTCAATAGGTAGCAGATGGTGGTCTTCTCATTTTCAGTCACACTCCTCCCTAGCTTTAAATTTCAGGATCTGGCCACCTGGATTGTCTTCTATATTAAGTGAGCTTGTGTACTTTGAAACAGTAAGATTTAAATCAGTAAATGTTGATTTTCAGATTTTGGTTTAAATTTATAAATAAGTTAACAGTTTGGAGGCTGGAGTTTCCTGCTGTCAAATCTATGCTTGGCATTCTCCAAAAGTTCAACTTTCTGTATGAAAGCTATTGTTAAGAAATATTTGGTCCCATGGAATATCCTGCCAGTGGAAAGTTGGATTGCCATTTCAATTCAGTGACAGATTAAATGCACATTTCTTTTAAAGGGATATTTGAGTATGGGAGGATATTTCATTTCTTCTACTTTTCTTTGGTGATCTTTCCTAAAAGGCTTCATTGTTTGTCTCAACAAAGAAAGTAACCTAAGTATGTGTGGAATTATTTTTTCTTTCTTTTTGCTTTCTCAAAGCAAAAAAGAAAAAAAGAAGAAAAAAAGAAGGAAAGAAAATAATCCATGCTGATGTTACCCAGACATTAATAATCTAAAATTGTAAAACTAAGTTTGTTAGAGAGGGAAATGTGACATCCAAATTAAAGTCTGCATGCATTATTACCTATTACTGAGAATTCCTAAAAGAAATTCCTAAGAATGTGAAAGGAGATGTGAGCATCTGGTATTCCCCCTACCACCAATTCAAAGCAACACAAAGGAAACAAACAAACGAAACCTTTATTGTTAATTCATATGTGTTTTTACATTGTAAGAGACAAAATGATGTAATAGATAAAAATGAGCCTTAGATTCTGGAGAATCTGAGTTCAGGTTTCATGACATTTGTTGGCTATATACTCCTAGAAAAGTCACTTAAACTTTTAATGTCCCCACATCAGATTTTTAAGTTTTTTTTTTTTTTTTTTTTTTGGCTGATTTGATGATTGGATATTTTGCATTTACTTGCCTCTGTACTGTATTCCCTTACTAGACTGTAAGATTTTGAAGAGAATCTTTAGTATTCATAGTGCCTTTCACCTAATGTTATATATAGCAGAAATAATGTTCAACTGTGGTAAGTGAACTCTGAGTTCCAAGACCAGTTCAGTTATAGTATAACTTTATGTATCTTCTGAGTGCCAGTTTGCTCATTTTTAAAATGAAGTGTTTGGTTTAAATGGCTACAAAGTTCCCTTCATCTTTTAGAGCTATCATCCTATGACATAAAAGGCAGGAAATAAATGCTTAATACATTTTGAATGATAACTCATTTTTGTTATTGCTTGGTAAATATAATTTTATTATTATAAGCTGTAATAAAATCAACACAATGTGATAACAAATTACATTGGCATTGGTTTCAAGAGCCCTTGTTAAATAGCCCATATATCTTCCTCTCCAAAAAACAAAACAAAACAAAACAAAACAAAAAAATAAGACAAGCAAAATATTAATTATCCTAAATTCTCTTATCTCTTTGATTGTACCAACACTTTTCTAGACATCCAGAATTAAAATTTCACATTCATTTTTAGCTCTTCCCTCTCTTTAATGTTCTACATCCAATCAGTGCCCAAGTCTTGTGAATTTTGTCTTCATATCTCAAAAATTTTAATTTTGTCTCTATTCTTAACCACCTGTCAAATTCAGGTGCTTTTTCATTTATTCAATTAATTTCTGATGGCTTCCTGACTGCTAGTTTTTCTTATGCCCAAATCCAAATATGATTTTGTCATTTCTCTATGGAAGAACTTGTGGTGGTTTCTCACTGTCAAGAAAAATATGGACTGTTTATCTTGGCATCAAATTGTACCTCTCTACACTCTGGTTCTAAAATATCACTTTTATTTATCACATGTATGTTTATTATAAGCTTATAAAACATTTATAAGCACATTTATTTCTGTATAAAATTAACAGAAAAAAAGATTTCATGTAACACTATGATGTATACACATATATATGAGTCATCAATATATACATATGTCTTTACATATATGTTTATACATATAGGTCTATGGATATATGTGTATGTATGTATGTAGTTTGTGTATTAAGTACAGTAAAGAAGAACATTTATCTACACAATAGTTATATTTGAAATGACATTTATACATACAAAATTCATAACATTTCTTTCAAGAGGCAGATAGCTATAATTAGTCTTCTGCAGTCACAATTGGGTGTTATGTTCAGTAGAGCTTTCAAAGTTATTGATTGACTGAATTATTCTTTTGAAAATTACCTGCTCATATCCTTTGATAATTTTCCTATTGGGGAATGGTTTTTGTTCTTATATGTGCCTATAAATTCCTAGTATATTGTGATATCACATATTTATCATATGGCTTTATAATAAAGACTTTTCCCTAATAATAGTTTGCCTTCTACTTTAACTAGGTTGACTTTGTACAAAATTGTTCATTTTTGTATAATTAAATGTGTCCATTTTACCTTCTATAATAATCTCTATCATTTATTTGCTCAAACACTTATTTTTAGTGATAGCTATAAATGTTATATCCTAGGGACAGCTACGGTAGGTGGTACAGTGGATAGAGCACCAGCCCTGAAATCTTGCCTCAGACACTTAACCCTGCCTAGCTGTCTGACCCTGGGCAAGTGACTTAATCTTAAATGCGCACTACTCACACACACACACACACACACACACACACACACACCACACACACACATATATATGTTATATCCATTCCTGATTCGATCATTTGTTTATGATATATCTTTTTATATCTAAATAACAAATTAATTTAGAACTTAAGATATAATAATAATTTAAAATTTAATATAATAGTATATATAAAAATAATAATTGTTCTAGTTACTTCTAAACTGTTTGCAGCTTTCTTAGCAAGTTTTTTTTTTTTTTTTAGTATATGCCACAGTAGCTGAAGTCTGTTGGTTTAACAAACATTAGATTACTTATTTTGTACATTTTTCTTTTGATCTCCTCTTTGATTATTTGTTTTGTGATATGGTTTGAGTTAAGCACTACTAAGCCCCCTTACTTCCCTCTTATTCTTTTGCTTGAACTTTTATTCTTCCAAATGAATTGTATTACTTTTTCTAACTCTGTAAAGTAAATCTATAATAATCTGATTTCCATAGATTATTTTAGTAATATTTGAAAGTCTTTGGCAAATGATTAAATTTAGGAATGTTCCCAGGGGAATAAGAAAAGTCTTTATAAATCACTTATGAAAGTCCTCTCTTCGAAATTTGATTCTCTAGGACCTGACCCATTTCTATCTTTCCTAACAATTGTAAAATCTTATTGTAACTTAAAAATATCAATGTTTTCAAGCACTGAAACTTCAATATTCAAGCTCAATATGAGTCAACTATTTAATATGAAATATATGTCTGTATATGTATAGATTTATGTATGTATAATAGAATTTAGAACTGTATTAAGAGGCATAAATTCTAAGATTAAGAGATAAGAGGCCTTATGTATTCTATTCATATTTGATCAGACCAAATTTGGGCCATTGATTTTAGTTCTAGGTGTCACATTTTAAAAAGGACATAAATAAATTGGATAGTGTCCAAAGGGAAAAACAACAACAACAACAACAACAACAACAAAATAAAACAAAACAAAATAAAACAAAAGCAAACAAACAAAAAAAAAAAAAACAAGGTGATGAAGGTTCTTGAGCCCATCCCATATGATGATCAGATTGAGCAAATGGAAATGTTTAGCCTGGAAAAGAAAAAAAAAAAACTTGGGAAATAAGGGTGGATACCTGATACTTATCTTCAAATATTTTGAGGACACTTTATATAAAGGAGAGATTTGTTGAATTTATACAGAAAGTGGGGAACCAGTGTAATAACTGGAAGGTGCAATTTAGGATACTTGTTAGAGGAAAAAAAACCCTAATTTTTAGACTTGCTCTGAAAGTGGAATGAGTTTTTTTTTTTTTTGAAATATGGTGGAATACCTCACTCACTTTGGATGGCTTTAGGAATTGGCAGAATGATCATTTATCAATTATATTGTTTATGATATGACTTCCATTTAGTTACAAGTTGGATTGGATCACTAAAGTGCCTTCTAACTATCAAATTACATGATATTCTAATTCTCTACTTCATATTCTTCCACTTTCCAACACAGCTCTGATTCAGAACAGAAGACCCATCTATTTCATTTTTATTGTCTTAATGTGAAGTTCCCCCAAATTCAGAGAGAGAGAAAGAGAGAGAGAGAGAGAGTTTGAGGGCTTCCCTCATCAATAATGTGTTTTAATTAGAGAGACAAGACAGACAATTTTGAGGGAGGTTAGCTAATATTTTGCACCTAGAAAGGTGCATTCTGGTGAAAAGAGAACTAGATTTGTCTTCAGAAAGGCATGTATTTGAATCCTTCTTTGGCCATTTATTATAGATAATTGATAACCACTCTTTCTCATTTTCCTCATCTTATAAAATGGAATCATAATGTATTTCTCATCCCTAGGGCTGTTTATAATGATCAAATGTAGACGAATTTACAGCTATTAATGTTATTGCTAAGTTTAAAGGACAATATTACATTTTATGACTCATTGAAAAATTCTTCTTGGCCTGCATACTTGCCTGAAAGAGGTATCTCTTTATGATTGAATTTCTCATTATTCTTTCATCAGTTTCCTTATTCTATTCTCATTGTGATCCTTAGCTCTGTCTTATTCTTCTCTGTAACTCTTGTTTGTCTACTCCACAACATTTCAAATTTCTATAATGAACTGCCTGTTCTCTTTGATAAGGCAGTAACCTTATTCTATTAATAGTTTTCAGATATTTCAAGACTATTAAATCTTTCCTTCTCAATCTCTGTGTGTTTGCTATTGTTGTCCAGTCATTTTCAATCATATCTGACTCTTTGTGATTCCATTTTTTTGTTTTGTTTTTTGGGGAAAATAATAAAATAGTTTGACATTTTCTTATCTAGTTAATTTTATTGATGAGGAAACTAAAGCAAACAAGATTAAGTGGGTTGTTCAGAGCACACAATTAGTGTCTATGGCTAGATTTGAACTCAGGAAGATTTTTTTAACTTTAGGCCTGTCACTCTTTCTATTGTGCCACTTTGATGTCCTATTCTCTTATAAGATATAGCTAGTTGCCTGATTTTCTTACAATCTTAAATATTTTTTCTTGCTGTTCTCTGGACCTTTTGGAAACATGGAATTTTCATTGATTTTTGTAATTTTGTCAGTCATTAGTATCAAGAACAATGTATCATTTATACTGAGAGTCAATAATAAAACTTGACAGAGAAATGATCTGCTGATATTCCTAGAATTAATTGGCAGTGGTTGAATGGGTTTATTAATGTCTTGTGTTCCAAAGATGTTTAAAACTCATTGAATTGTACTAAATTAATGCTTGAAAAGTTAAAAACTTGGGAAATTTGATGTCTATTACTATGGAGTATTTAATTAGAAAAAAAAAATAACTAAAAACTCTCATCCAATCCAAAAAGCATTTATTAAACATACATGTAAGATATTTCTTAATTTCTAGAGATAAAATAAAACAGTCCTATGAAAATGATAGATGACTCATTTTCTCCATATCATATTAACTTTCGAGTCTGCAAAAGAAACTATGCTCCAGATATAGACTAATTATATCTACAGGACAAAAGAAGGGTCCTGAAAAGGAAAAAATATCATAAATTAATATCACAGAATTCTAATTCTTTAAACACTTATTCACCATCTCTCTCCCAATTCCCTGTACATTTCTGGTGATGCCACAAGCCCTTTCACATGTTTGTTCCTTGGATAGACTATTGGAATAGCTTCTCTTTTCTTCAAAGTATCAGAAATGATTCATGCAATTATTCTAGGAGCAGGATGGTGCTGAAAAATGAAATTACTTCTGAAGGAAGACTGGTCTTAATTTTAAAAATCCATAGATTGCAGGCACTTTTCCAGTAACTAACTTTACTCACCCTTAGAAAAAGCAACATGATAAAGAAAAAAAATGAGGAGAATAAAAGGAGGAATTGGGGCAGTCAGTCAGCAGTTGTCATTGTTGTGAAGTGGAAGAAATCTTACTGAGGATCAGTTAAGACCAATTCTGTCTTTTCACCTCCAACAACCTCCTTTCCTCAGAGGCAGCTGGACTAGGCACGCATTTCTATCCTGGTCCCATTAACTCCTAATATATTACTTTATTATTCATATAGAAACAAAAAGACACACATGTGTAAACATGTCATTATGAAAAAAAGAAAAGCTTATTTTTCAGTTAAAATTAGGGAAAAAATTAAAAATAAGCAAAATGAAAGGAGTCTTGAAAACAAGAAAATAAATAAATAAAACTATAGAACTGCTAAACAAAAAAAGCAAATTCTTTGAAAAGACTTTACAAATTAAAATTGGCAAATATAATTAAATAATAAGAAAATAAAACTACATAAAACAATTGATATGTTAAAGTAAAATAAGGAAATAAAAATAATTCTCCAAAACATTTATACATATCTATATATTTTGTAAAAAGTGAGAAATCAAAAGAAATAGAATTTCACAAAAAGTGAAATATCAAAGTAAAAGAATACCAAATAGAAATAATAAATGTTCCATTTCATAAAGATAAATTTCATGGACCATAAAGGATTTTTTAAAAAATCTTCATGATGAATTTACAGAATTTAATCAAATGTTTAAAGAAGAAAATAATCCTTAACCATTCATTTTTAAAATGGGAGAAATAAAACTTTTTACCAAACTCATATATGAATAAGGGAAAGATATAGCAAAGACAAAGAACTAAAAGATAATGTCACTAATGACCATTGATTTTAAAAATCAAGCAAAACTGTGAGGCAAAGACTACATTAATTTAATCATAAGGAAATTATTCACTCTGATGAAATCAACTTTTTATGCTAAGGTCTGAAAAATGATTCAATAACAGGAAAACAATAAGTGAAATGTATATATATATATATATGTATGCTAAAAAAAATTACAAAGTCTAATCATAGAAGCTCAATTTTAAATGCAATTAAAAAGTATGTTTAAGGAACCTTCAAATGTAAGATAGAAAGATTAGACTTATCAGTTAATACATAAATAAAAAATATTATTTTATATAGTTTTAGAAGAATTATCACTAAAAATATAAGAAAAAATAAGGGCATTAAAACAAGTAAATAGGAAAAACCTCCTAATATTTATTGATGATATAATGGCTCACTTAGAAAATGTTAGGCTTTCAGCAAAGAGCAAAAGTATGATCATTAAAAGCCAGTTATGTAATAGATTTCAAAATAACACCACACACACAAAACAATCAAAAGTATTTCTCCTTAGTCATAACAAAGTCTAGAGAGGATTAGCAGAAAGGGGAGTCCTATTCAATATAAATATAATAGGTAGAGAGAATCTGAAAGACAGCTTACCGCTGCTCCCTCAATATTCCCATTAATGCAATTTATCTTTCAAAAAATTAACAATTTAAATAGTGGATGAAAGGAGGGAAAGCAGGGAAGGATGAAAGGAGGGGAAAAAAAGAAATAAGCATTTATATATTTATAAGCATATAAGCATATAACATACCAAGCAGTTTTATAAATAGTATCTCTCTTAATGCTTGCAATATCCCACAAGATAGGTGCATTTGTTATCCAACTTATAATGAAGGAAACTGAGGCAAATAGAGGTTATGGGACTTGTCCAAGGCTACATACCTACTAAATGTGTGAAATATAATTTAAACTGAGGTTTTACTGACTCCTGGTCTAGTACTCTCTTTAGTATATCACCAATTGCCTCTGAACAGACAAAATAATAAAATAATATAATGCTAAAATTAACATGCATTTCATGTTATGTATATTTTTTAATTTCTCAATTTTTTTTTTAATTTTTGAGTTTTAGATTCTCTTCCTTATTCCCACCACAATTAAGAAACCACATGGAAGTTATGCAAAACATTTCTGTAAAAGTCAAATGAAAGAAAACATAGAACTTTCACCCTAATGAAAATTAAAATTCTCAAGAATAAAATTAAGTTAAAAAAGAGAAATAAAGAAGAAAAGAGAGAATGCTTCAATATTCA
Organism: Antechinus flavipes; assembly: GCF_016432865.1. NCBI lineage: Eukaryota > Metazoa > Chordata > Mammalia > Dasyuromorphia > Dasyuridae > Antechinus > Antechinus flavipes. The sequence continues at coordinate 173,959,108 of NC_067403.1, read as the reverse complement.
TTTAGACACTATCATTTTCTTCTATGAGTGTGGATAGAACTTTTCATCTTTTGTCCCTCAGAGGAGTAATGGATGATTGTACTATTGAAAATAGCAATCATTTAAAGCTGGTCATTCCAGAAGATTGCTAATACATTGTATACAGTATATTTTACTTTGATCAAGTTCATGGAGGACTTTCCAGGTTTGTTTGTTTATTTTTTGTTTTTGTTGGTTTCTGAGAGCAAACTGCTCATCATTTCCCATAGAACTATAATATTCCATCACAAATACATGCCACATGTTATTAAGTATTCTCCAGTTGATGGACTTTCCATTAATTTCCAATTTTTTTGCCCTGATAAGAGTGCTTCTGTGAATATTTTTTGTATATATGGATCATTTTTATTTTTTTTCTCCTTTGGTATTCATATCTAGTATAGTATTGTTAGGTAAAAGGATTATGCAAGAATTTATAACTTTTGGGCATGGATAATATCTTTTGATCATTTATCTATTAGGGCAAGAATCTTATTTTTTATAAATTCGATTCAGTTCCATCAATGTTTGAGAAACGAGACCTTATCAGAGAAACTTGTGTTGAAATTGATTTTATAATTACCATAGCTACTTGTATTTTCCCTCATTTAATCTCTCACTCCTTTCACACTGTCCCTCCTCAAAATTGTTTTGTTACTGACTACTCCCTCCGCCATTATGTCCTTTCTTTTATCACCATCTCTCCCCTTCCCATTTTCCATTCCCCATTCCCCTTCTATTTTCCTGCAGGGTGAGATAGATTTCTACACTCATATTGAGAATGTGTGTTATTTCTTCTTTCAGCCAATTCTGATGAGAGTAAGGTTCACTCAGTCATTTTTTTCCTCTCCCTCTTCCCCTCCACTGAAAAAAAACTTTTTCTTATTTCTTTTTGCAGATAATTTACACCATTTCACTTCTTCCTTTTCCTTTTTCCAAGAACATTCCTCTCTCACCTCTTAATTTCATCTTTTTAAAAAAAGATATTTCCCTTCATATTCAACTCATATTTGTACCCTTTATCTATATATATATATCTCTATATAGCTATATAACTATATATATATTCTTTCTACCCACCATAATAATGAGAAAGTTGTAATAAGATACAAGTATCATCCTCCCATGTAGAAATGTTAACAGATAAACCTTATTAAGTTGCTTATGATATCATTTTTCTGATTATCTCCTTATGTTTCTCCAGAATCCTGTATTTGAAAATTAGATTTTCCATTCAGCTCTGGTCTTTTCATCATGAATGCTTGAAAATTCTCTATTTCATTAAATGATTATCTTTTTCTCTGAACGATTATACTCAGTTTTGCTGGGTAGGTGATTTTTGATTATAATCCTAGCTCCATTGCTCTCTGGTATATCATGTCCCAACCCCTGCGGTCCTTTAATTTAGAAGCTGATAAATCTTGTCTTATTCCAATTGTGCCCTTACTATATTTGAATTGTTTCTTTCTGGACACTTTCAATATTTTCACCTTAACTTGTTTGTTCTGGAATTTGATTATAATATTCATAGAAGTTTTCATTTTGGGATCTCATTCAGGAGTTGATTGATTGATTCTTTCAAATTCCATTTTACCCTCTGGTTCTAGAATATTAGGACAGTTTTTCCTTGATAATTTCTTGAAACGTGATGTCCAGGCTCTTTTTATGATCAAGTAGGTAGTATGGTAGACCAATAATTTTTAAATTATTTGTTGGGTTGATTTTCCAGATCAGTTGTTCTTCAAATGAGATAGTTCACCTTTTTCCTCCCTATGTTTTAATTTGCTTTATTGTATTTTGATTTCTCATAAAGGTATAAGTATCCAATTTGCTCAATTTTAATTTTTATTTATTTATTTTTTTTTGGGATACTATTTATTTTTTTATTTAATGATTACTTTATAATGACAACATTATTCCTTGCACTCGTTTCTTTTCCGATTTTTTTTCCCCCTCCCTCCCTCCACCCCCTCCCCTAGATGGCAAGCGGTCCTTTATATGTTGGATATGTTGCAGTATATCCTAGATACAATATATGTTTGCAGAACCAAACAGTTCTCTTGTTGCATAGGGAGAATTGGATTCAGAAGGTATAAATAACCCGTGAAGAAAAACTAAATGCAGATAGTTCACATTCGTTTCCCAGTGTTCGTTCTTTGGGTGTAGCTGCTTATGTCCATCATTTATCAATTGAAACTTAGTTAGGTCTCTTTGTCAAAGAAATCCACTTCCATCAAAATATGTCCTCATACAATATCGTTGTCGAAGTGTATAATGATCTCCTGGTTCTGCTCATTTCACTTAGCATCAGTTCATGTAAGTCTCGCCAGTCCTTTCTGTATTCATCCTGCTGGTCATTTCTTACAGAACAATAATATTCCATAACATTCATATACCACAATTTACCCAGCCATTCTCCAATTGATGGGCATCTATTCATTTTCCAGTTTCTAGCCACTACAAACAGGGCTGCTACAAACATTTTGGCACATACAGGTCCCTTTCCCTTCTTTAGTATTTCTTTGGGATATAAGCCCAATAGAAACACTGCTGGATCAAAGGGTATGCACAATTTGATAATTTTTGGGGCATAATTCCAGATTGCTCTCCAGAATGGTTGGATTCGTTCACAACTCCACCAACAATGCATTAGTGTCCCAGTTTTCCCGCATCCCCTCCAACATTCATCATTATTTTTTCCTGTCATTTTAGCCAATCTGACAGGTGTGTAGTGGTATCTCAGAGTTGTCTTAATTTGCATTTCTCTGATCAATAATGATTTGGAACACTCTTTCATATGAGTGGTAATAGTTTCAATTTCATCCTCTGAAAATTGTCTGTTCATATCCTTTGACCATTTATCAATTGGAGAATGGCTTGATTTCTTATAAATTTGATTCAGTTCTCTATATATTTTGGAAATGAGGCCTTTATCAGAACCTTTAACTGTGAAGATGTTTTCCCAGTTTGTTGCTTCCCTTCTAATCTTGTTTGCATTAGTTTTGTTTGTACAAAGGCTTTTTAATTTGATGTAATCAAAATTTTCTATTTTGTGATCAGTAATGGTCTCTAGTTCATCTTTGGTCACAAATTTCTTTCTCTTCCACAAGTCTGAGAGATAAACTATCCTATGTTCCTCTAATTTATTTATAATCTCGTTCTTTATGCCTAGGTCATGGACCCATTTTGATCTTATCTTGGTATATGGTGTTAGGTGTGGGTCCATGCCTAATTTCTGCCATACTAATTTCCAATTATCCCAGCAGTTTTTATCAAATAATGAATTATTTTCCCAGAAGTTAGGGGCTTTGGGTTTGTCAAACACTAGATTGCTATAGTTGACTATTCTGTCTTGTGAACCTAACCTTTTCCACTGATCTACTAATCTATTTCTTAGCCAATACCAAATGGTTTTGGTGACTGTTGCTTTATAATATAATTTTAGATCAGGTACAGCTAGGCCACCTTCATTTGATTTTTTTTTCATTAATTCCCTTGAGATTCTCGACTTTTTATTGTTCCATATGAATTTTGTTGTTATTTTTTCTAGATCATTAAAATATTTTCTTGGAAGTCTGATTGGTATAGCACTAAATAAATAGATTAGTTTAGGGAGTATTGTCATCTTTATTATGTTCGCTCGGCCGATCCAAGAGCACTTAATATTTTTCCAATTATTTAAGTCTGGCTTTATTTGTGTGGAGACTTTTTTATAATTTTGCTCATATAATTCCTGACTTTCCTTTGGTAGATAGATTCCCAAATATTTTATGGTATCAACAGTTATTCTGAATGGAATTTCTCTTTGTATCTCTTGCTGTTGAGTTTTGTTGGAGATGTATAAAAATGCTGAGGATTTATGGGGATTTATTTTGTAGCCAGCTACTTTGCTAAAATTATGAATTATTTCTAATAGCTTTTTAGTAGAATCTCTGGGGTTCTCTAGGTATACCATCATATCATCTGCAAAGAGTGATAGTTTGGTTTCTTCATTACCTACTCTAATTCCTTTAATATCTTTCTCGACTCTTATTGCCGAGGCTAGTGTTTCTAATACGATATTAAATAATAATGGTGATAGAGGGCAACCTTGTTTCACTCCAGATCTTACTGGGAAAGGTTCCAGTTTTTCTCCATTGCATATGATGCTTACTGATGGTTTTAAATATATGCTCCTGACTATTTTAAGGAAAAGTCCATTTATTCCTATGCTCTCAAGTGTTTTTATTAGGAATGGATGTTGGATTTTATCAAATGCTTTTTCTGCATCTATTGAGATGATCATATGGTTTTTGTTTGTTTGGTTATTGATATAGTCAATTATGCTAATAGTTTTCCTAATATTGAACCAGCCCTGCATTCCTGGTATAAATCCTACTTGGTCATAGTGTATTATCCTGGTGACGATTTTCTGTAATCTTTTTGCTAATATTTTATTTAAGATTTTAGCATCAATATTCATTAGGGAGATTGGTCTATAATTTTCTTTCTCTGTTTTCAGCCTACCTGGTTTAGGTATCAGTACCATGTCTGTGTCATAAAAGGAGTTTGGTAGGACTCCTTCAATCCCTATTTTTTCAAATAGTTTATATAACATTGGAGTTAATTGTTCTTTAAATGTTTGGTAGAATTCACATGTAAATCCATCTGGTCCTGGGGATTTTTTCTTAGGGAGTTGATTGATAGTTTGTTCTATTTCTTTTTCTGAGATGGGACTGTTTAGGATATTTATTTGTTCCTCTGTTAGTTTGGGCAAGCTATATTTTTGGAGGTATTTTTCTATTTCATTTAAGTTGTCGAATTTATTGGCATAAAGTTGAGCAAAGTAACTCCTAATTATTGCTCTAATTTCCTCTTCGTTAGTGGTGAGTTCTCCCTTTTCATTTTTAAGACTAACAATTTGATTTTCCTCTTTCCTTTTTTTAATCAGATTTACTAAGGGTTTGTCTATTTTGTTGGTTTTTTCATAGAACCAACTCTTAGTTTTATTAATCATTTCAATAGTTTTTTTACTTTCAATTTTATTGATCTCTCCTTTTATTTTTAGAATTTCAAGTTTAGTGTTTGACTGGGGGTTTTTAATTTGTTCCTTTTCTAGCATTTTTAGTTGCAAACCCAATTCATTGACCTTCTCTTTCTCTATTTTATACAAATAGGCCTCTAGAGATATGAAATTTCCCCTTATTACCGCTTTGGCTGCATCCCATACATTTTGGTATGATGTCTCATTATTATCGTTTTCTTGGGTGAAGTTATTAATTATGTCTATGATTTGCTGTTTCACCCAATCATTCTTTAGTATGAGATTATTTAGTTTCCAATTATTTTTTGGTCTACTTCCCCCTGGTTTTTTGTTGAATGTAATTTTCATTGCATCGTGGTCTGAAAAGGATGCATTTACTATTTCTGCCTTACTGCATTTGAGTTTGAGGTTTTTATGTCCTAATATATGGTCAATTTTTGTATAGGTTCCATGAACTGCTGAAAAGAAAGTGTATTCCTTTCTGTCTCCATTACATTTTCTCCAGAGATCTATCATATCTAACTTTTCTAGTATTCTGTTTACCTCTTTGACTTCTTTCTTATTTATTTTGTGGTTTGATTTATCTAATTCTGAGAGTGCAAGGTTAAGATCTCCCACTATTATAGTTTTACTGTCTATTTCTTCTTGCAGCTCTCTTAGTTTCTCTTTTAAGAATTTAGATGCTACCCCACTTGGTGCATATATGTTTAATATAGATAGTGCTTCATTATCCATGCTACCCTTTAGCAAGATATAGTGCCCTTCCTTATCTCTTTTAATTAGATCAATTTTTGCTTTAGCTTGATCTGAGATCAGGATGGCTACCCCTGCTTTTTTGACTTCACCTGAAGCATAGTAGATTTTGCTCCAACCTTTTACCTTTAACCTGCATGTATCTCCCCGCTTCAGGTGTGTTTCCTGTAAACAACATATTGTAGGATTCTGGCTTTTAATCCATTCTGCTAACCGCTTCCTCTTTATGGGGGAGTTTACCCCGTTCACATTTATGGTTAGAATGACCAATTCTGTATTACTTGCCATCTTGTTAACCCCGGTTTATGCTTTTCTCCCTTCTTTCCCCTTTCCCCCCCTTCCCAGTATTAAGCTTGTGAGCACCACTTGCTTCTCACAGCCCTCCCTTTTTAGTATCCCTCCCCCCGCCTTAGAGTTCCTCCCCCTATCTTACCCCTTTCCCTCCCAGTTCCCGTATTCCCTTCCGCTTAGCTTATTCCTTCCCTTTTCACTTTTCCCTTCTCACTTTTCAATGAGGTGGGAGAAGTTTCACCATAGATTGAATATGTCTTAAGATTTTTCACTTAAAGCCAATTCTGAAGGCAGTAAGATACCCACTATATTCATCCCCCTCCATTCTTTCTCTCAGATATAATAGGTTTCCTATGCCTCTTCATGAGATGTACTACCCCCACTTTACCCTTTTTCTGGTACAATGTCCTTTCCACATCAATTTCTAGAACAAGGTATACATGTATTCTTTATACATCTATATAGTCAAAATATAGTTCCCAAGATTAATCTTTACCTTTTTAGATTTCTCTTGAGTTCTATATTTGTAGATCAAACTTTTTGTTAAGTTCTGGTTTTTTCATCAGAAATAGATGAAATTCGCTTACTTCGTTGAATGTCCATCTTCTTCCCTGGAAAAAGATGCTCATTCTCGCTGGGTAAGTTATTTTTGGTTGCATACCAAGTTCCTTAGCCTTTCGGAATATCATATTCCAGGACCTTGGATCTTTTAATGTGGATGCTGCCAGATCCTGGGTGATCCTTATTGTGGCTCCTTGATACTTGAATTGGGTTTTTCTAGCCACTTGCAATATTTTTTCCTTCATCTGAGGGTTCTGGCATTTGGCCACTATATTCCTTGGTGTTTTGATTTTAGGATCCCTTTCAGTGGGTGATCGATGAATCCTTTCAATGTTTATTTTTTCCTCTGTTCCTATGACTTCTGGGCAGTTCTCTTTGATAATTTCCTGGAAAATAGTGTCCAGGCTCTTTTTTTCATCATTCTTTTCTGGGAGTCCAATGATTCTCAGATTGTCTCTCCTGGATCTGTTTTCCAGGTCTGTTGTCTTCCCCAGAAGGTATTTCACATTCTTTTCCATTGTTTGATTTTTTTGGATTTGCTTGACTGATTCTTCTTGTCTCCTCGAGTCATTCAATTCCACTTGTTCAATTCTGATTTTCAGTGAAGTGTTTTCTTCACTCACTTTTTTAAGATCTTTTTCTAATTATCCAATTAAATTCTTTTGTTCTGTGGAATTTTTTTTCCATTTCGCCAATTTTGTTTTTTAGAGAGCTATTTTCTGTTTCCAGTTCACCAATCCTATTTTTCAAGGATTTTACTTTTTTATCTACTCTCTCTTTAACTGACTTCTCCAGGCTCTTTTGCCAAGCCTCCCATTTTTCTTCTAGCTCCCTTGTGAGAGCCTTTTTAATCACTTCTATGAGGTTCATCTGTGCTGAGGAACAGATGATCTCCTCCTTTGGGGATTCACCTGGAGACTGTTTTTAGTCTCCTCAGGATTTAGAGTCTGCTCTCTATCTGTATAGAAGCTGTCAAGGGTTAAAGTCCTCTTCAGCTTCTTGCTCATTCTGTCTAATAATCAGAGACAAACTAGCAAAGAAAAACAGAAAAAACTGGAGTCTTTCTTTGGGGGAGGGGCTGGGTATGTTACCGAGCTTCCTCTACAGACTGCAGGGGGCAGCAGTGAGGCACTAGCAGGACTGTGTGCGCCTGTGCACTGAGATCCCAGAGCGTCCTGAGTCACTGTGGGGGGAGAAAGGGGGGGGGGGGCGGCCAGGTCCCGAGAGACTCCAGCTGTTTGGGGTTGTATTCTTCAGCCCCAGTGTTTTTAGCTTCTCTGCTGGGCTGCTGACTTGCTGCCGGAGCAAAGTATCCAAACCTGTACGAAGCTCTCCCCGCAGAGACGGCTGCAATCACTCCCCACCCCCTCTCCAGTCTGCTCCCGTGCTCTCCCTGCCGCTGCCCTCAGCCTGCGCCCGATCTAAAACCATCCCAGCCCTCCAGTAAAGACAGACCTTTCTTGGCGGATCTCAAGGATGGCTTCTCTTGGTAACTATATGTGGGTTTTTTTCAGTCAAGCATTGATTCAGAGGCTTGTAATGAAGTGGATAGTGAGAGAAAGCGTGGAGCTTATGCAGCTGTGAGCCTCCTTTCCGCCATCTTAACCGGAAGTCCTCAATTTTAATTTTTAAAGAATTATTTTCTTCAGTAAACTTTTGTACCTCATTTCCCAATTGGCTAATTTTTTAAAAGGCATTCTTCTCCTCATTAGCATTTTATATTTGCTTTGCACCCCTCTCAATTCTTTTCTTAATTTTTTTCTCTATCTCTCTTTCTTGATTTTCAAAATTCCCTTTGAGCTTTCCCATGGCCTAAACCCAATTCTGATTTTTCTTGGAGGCTTGGAATGTGAGAGCTTTGACTTTGTTGTCATCTTCTAAGTGTGTGTTTTGATTTTCCTTGTCACCACAATAACTTTCAAAAGTCAGAAACATTTTTGGTTGTCTGCTCATTTTCCATACTTTTTGTTGAAGTATGGCTGCTTCAAGAGTAGAAGATGCATTGTCTCAAGCTTCAGAGCTTTTGTGTTGCTGTTTTTAGAAATCTTTAGAAATGAGAACCATAAACCTTTTCTGCCTTGTAACTATTAGGAATACCCCTACCCCACTGTAGCTGTAATATCTAGCATGCTAAAGAAACAGAGTTCTACTTTGCTGACACTGGGACTGAGGCCAGGCTTAGGCCAGGTTCAGCTCTGTATAGATGGGGACTGCACAGTAGACCCCCATTCTGGTGTCAGACCTTTTCTGCTGACTTTTTAAGTTACCTTCAACTGGAAAATAACCTATTTCATCTTTTTAGATGTTCAGATGCTCAAAAATTTGTTTAGAGTCATTATTTAAAGGAATTAGGAGCAGCTTAGGAGAGAGGTTAGGTGAGTTTATGTCTTTGCCATCTTGGCTCCACTTTTTAGTGCTATATATGAGTCTAATAAACAAGGAGGTATCACACTGAAGTAGGCTGAATGATAATAAATTTCACTTGGAAGACAGAAATGTAGATTTTCATCGGGGAAAAAATGAAACAAAAATGATGACTAAAGAGGAAATAGCACTTTCAGACTTGAAGCTATATTAAAAGGATTAATTTTCAAAAGCATTTGGAATTGATTACCAAAAAAAAAAAAAAAAAAAAAAAAAAACAGAAAATCAAGTCAGTAATACTGTCTAGACAAGAAAAAAATAGAAAATTGAAAAAAGTGGCCTTGTTTTCAATACCCTGAAAATATGCCTTTCCTAGCATTAAAACACAAAAATCTTGCAAACAAATGCAGAAAAGCAGAAATATTGAGTGTACTACTTTTAGATGACAATGAAATAAAAATTATATTCAGTGAAATGCCATGAAAAAAACAGATTAAATTAAGTGAAAACTAAATAATGCATTAGTAAAAATGAATGAATCACAGAACAAATCATAGAAGCAAATCAATGATTCCATTAAAGAGAAAAAAAAATCAGACAACACACCAAAATCTGTGGGATGAAGTCAAAGCAAATTTTACGGAAAATTGATTTATCCAAAAGCAAACACAGAGAGGGAGACAGAAAGGTTTGGAAGAAAAAGAGAGAGACAGAGATAGAAATAGAAACACACAGATAAAAACCTTAGAAAATGAACAAATTATAAATATGGAACTAAACATCAACAGGAGAGATAGAAAGATAATTCCATTTAAAATTATTATGTTGCCTAATATTACAGAAAATAAAAATGATAAATTTTGGAAAGTATATGGGAAAAGTGGGACACTAATACATTTTTGGTGAAATTGCAAACTGATCTAACCATTCTGGTGAGCAATTTGTCCAAAGGACTATTAAACTGAGAATACTCTTTGATCCAGCAGTACTACAGCTACATCTATCTCCCAAAGACATAAAATAATAACTATACAAAAATATTTACATCAGCTCTTTTTGAGGTGACTAAAATTGGAATTCAAAAGATGCTCACAAATTCGGGGATAGTTAAAGATGTTATGGTATATGAGTTTAACAGAATATTATTATATTATAAGAAATGGCAAGCAGAATAATGTCAGGGGAAAAAAACTGGAAAAAATTTACATAAAGTGACTCAAAATAAAGCAACAGAACTAAGACAACATTGTATACAGTACAGCAACAGTGTATGATGAACTGCGAATGTCAGCTATTCTCAGTGATACAATGATCTGAGATAATCTCAAAGGAATAATGATGAGCATACTATGCTCTTCCAATAAAGAACTGATAATGCCTGAATACATTGTGAGGAATGTCATTTTTTTCACTTTCTTTCTTTCATTCTTGTTTAAAAATGCATCTTTTTTGTACAAAATGACTAAGATAGAAGTGTTTTATATGATTGTCCCTGTATAACCTATATCTGATTGCTTGATGTCTCAGCGAATGGGGATGGAAGAAAAGAGTGATTTCCAAAAATGAATGTTAAAAATTGTTTTAACATGTAATGGGAGAAATAAAATAATCCATATTAGACATTTAAAAATAAAGTTTTACTGAAAGAAATAATCATAACCAATGTAAAATACTTGGAAATCTACCTGCAAAGACAAACCTTGTAACTTTATGAATACCATTACAAAACACTTTTCACACAAATACAAATATAATTTTTTTAAATATTATTTGTTCATAGGATAACTGAGCCAATATATTAAAAATGAGAATCTTACTAAAATTAATTTACTTATTTAAATACATGCTTATCAAGTATTAATTTCCTGGAGCTAGAAAAAAAAAGAACTAAAATTCATCTGGAAAAAAAATATCAAGGAGGCAATCAATGGAAAAACATGAAGAAAGGCAGCCTATAAGTATCAGATTTCAAACTTTATTACAAGTCATTAAATTAAAATTGTGAAAACAATCTGCTATTGACTAAGAAAGAGTTTCAGTGAAATAATTTAGGTAAACAATACAGAGTAGTAAATGCCCATACTAATCCCAAATATCCAAATTTTTGCAGTAAAAGCTAACCATTTGACGAAAATTGTTGGGAAAACTGGAAAATGGGTTGGCTAAAATGAGGAACTGAATGAAATTTCATAGTGTATAGCAAAATAAGGTTAAGATTTAGACGTAAATTCCATAGGGAATCATGAATCATGAAAAATATTATCTTCCAAATCTATTGATAAGGGAAGATTTTGTGACCAAATTAGAAAGAGAGAGGATCACAGGAAGTAAAATGAATTATTATAATTATACCAAATGAAAAAAGTCTTGTACAAACAAAAATAATGTATCCCAAATAAGAAGGAAAGCAAGAAGTCAGGGAAGTCCTGTACAACAGATTTTTCTGATACAGATATTATTTCTCAAATATATAGGAAATGGAACTAAATTTATAAAAAAAAAAATAAGGGCCATCTTCCTATTGATTAATGGCCATAGGATTTAAGCAGAGATCCTTTTCAGAAGAAAAAAAAAATTCAAGGTATCAAGAGTCACACACAGAAGAAAAGTGCTCTAAATTGTTATCAATTAGAGAAATGTAAATTAAAATGACTCCAAGATACCATCTTCTACATATCAATTTTGTTAACATTACTAAAATGAAAAATGAAAATTTTTAAGGGGATATGAAAAAAGAGGTATAGTAATACATTATTGTTGATATTGTGAATTAATCTGACTATTCTGGGGAATAATTTGGAACTATGCCCAAAGAGTTATAAAATTATGGTATTCTTTCACACAGCAATGCTGTTATTATGTCTATCTCCCCAAAAGATAAAAAAAAAAACATGAACCTACATGAACCAAAAAAAAAAAAATCAATAGTTATTTTTGTGGTAGCAAAATATTGGATATTGAGAAAAAAACTCATCAGTTGGGAAATAACTGAACAACTTGTAATATATGACTGTGATCGAATGTCATTGTGAGCAGTATGCTTTCAGAAAAACCTGGGGAATTTTATATGTATTGATGGCAAGTGAAGTGAGCTGAACCAGAACATTGTACAAAATAATAACTATTGTAATGATGGTCAACTTTGAAAGACTTATTTACTCTGATAAAGAGAATGATCTAACACAATCCCAAAAGACAAGTATCAAACATGTTAAACACTTTCTACAAAAGAAGTGATGAACTTTGAGTGATTAAAGAATATTTTTAATATTTTAAATTTTATTTTATGTGTGGTTTTTTTTTTAATGTGGCTAATGAGGAAATATGTTTCACATGACTTCATGATTTTTTTCCCTAAAGTCTTACATATTTAACAAAAATAATTCTATATTATACAAAGTAAAAAAAATGATATAAAGTAATCTGGCATAAATTAGTCATAGATAAATTTATACATCATATATCACAATAAATTTGAAATAGTAGTGTTGTCTGAATATTAAAACTCATGACATAGAAAAATTAAACTCTGAATCAGATATCTTTCAGATCTGTCATTGGGAGAGTCAACTGATATCATTGTATGAATTAAAAAGCTTTTACATGGAAAAAATTGATGAAACTAGGAAAAAGAAAAATGATGATAAGTTACTGAAACAAAGATATACAAGCAAATAGTAGAACTATAAAAGACCAAAAGCCATTCACTAGTAGGTAAGATGTCAAACAATATGAGGAAACTGTTCTTTTTTTTTTTTAATCCTACTCTATTAAATACCATATTTAAGAATTCACCAGTCAATAATAATTAAAAATGCAAATTAGATTAAGCCTAAGATTTCAATCTTAAACCAATTGAAATGATAAAGATTCTAAAAGTTCAAAATAGTAAATTTTTGAAGAGTGGAAATATGGGCATCCTAATTTACTTTTGTTTAGTTGTAAATGATTCTAACCATTTTGGAAAGAAATTTTGAATTTTATAATGGGAGTGACTAAAATTTCCATTCATTTTGTCCCAGAAATATAACTGTTAGCCATCTATTTCAAGATCATCAATGACAAAACTAAAATCTTAATTATCAAAATATTGAATTAATAGGAACTCTTTTTTGTAGTTACAAAAAAAAAATAGAAGCAACATGAAGGTCCATCAACTTGGAAATGCATGATCAACTTATAACTTATTTATGAATATAATGGACGATTACTACATATTAGAAATGGTGAATATTTTGCCATGGAAAAGGCATGCAGAAACAAATATTAACTGATGCAAAAGAATCAAGAAAACAATATATACCATGACCACAAAAATATGAATAGAAAAAACACTTAACAATAACAAAATGGAAAAATTATACAGGTGAGTGTGATGACTATGCTGGGCCCCCAAAATAAATATAAAAGGACCATTTTCTTCAGTTCTCCATGCTCCCCAATATGTACTTTTTAACAGAAGTTGGGGACGATGGATAGGGAATATTAGACATATCAGATATTTTCCCAATACTGTTGGGTTTACTGACTTTTTCCCCCCTCTCCTTTTTATTTTTGTTATGTAGGATAGTTCTTTGAAATAGGGATGAGAAACACATAGAAGTTATATAAAAAATAGCAGGGCAGCTGAGTGACACAGTGGATAGAGAATCAGTCCTTGAGTCAGAAGTACCTGAAATTAAATCTAGCATCAAACATTTCATTTATTAGTTGAGACTTTGGGCAAGTCATTTAATCCCAATTGCCTCTCAAAAAATTAAGAAGGCAATGATTTATAAAGATCTACTAATCAAGATTCAAAGAAAACACAGTTTGGGCATAAAGTTCAATAAGAATTCCTGGAAGAGATGAAACAAGAGTTAAAATAAAAGATAACATCAAAATTATTATTTTTTAAACAAATACTACATTTCTTGTTCTTAAGAAAATTACATTGTATTATAATGCATATATTATAGAAATATTCAGTCTAAATATGGGGAATCACACTTCTTACAATAGGTTGCATGGTCTCTTCTGAGTGATTTTCAGTTTCTGTATCCATCAATGAGGTACAATCTCTCATTCAGTAACAAAGTATTTCCTTTCATTAAAAGGAACTATTTACCCCCTACTGATTTAATTCTTTCCTATGGTTGTCAGATGATTTCATTAGAAATTCTTTGACCTCCTAATTTACTCCTACATGTTCACAATATTATTATTTTTAAAGTAATGATATGCACATGTTTGGTTGATAATAAAACTACAGCTTCCTCTCTATACTTAGGAATTTTAGTAGGTTGTGATTTTCTTCCCTCCCTCCACAGCTCAGGCTGTCTCTATGGACTCAACTTTTTGTCACAGCATGAAGTGAAGCAAGATTAAGTGATTGGGCAAAGCTTCCAGACTGTGGTGAGTAGTATTTAGGATTTGGTAAATAAGGCATAATGTCTTGCTGTGGGGACTGCACAGCTTGTGATGCATGACTGAGTATGTTACTTATTCCTAACCTATCCTTTTGTCATGGCTTGGCAGTAATACCACCTAATTTGTTTATCCCTCAATATATGATTTCTCCAAATATTTAAAATGTTTACTCATAAAAACTTAATTTTCAATGGTGATAAAATTCTAAAAGAATTAGCCTTCCCAATAAACAGGAACATTGATTTTCCATGAACTTTAGCAAGAATTACTCAGAGCACTTCTAATATCATAGAAATAGAAATGATGAGATACCCAAATAGACCTGACAAATAAAAGAAAGAGGCTAAACATTTTACCTCTACAGAAATATTATACCTTTGATTTTCTACAGCTGTTACTACTTATATGACAAATAATATCAGCAATTCTGTTTTTTTTTCCTTTTACTTACATATGGATGATTGAGGAAAGTGAATAGATTACCTTTGCAAAATTGCTCAGTTCTTTCAATGATCTCAACTTAAGAGTGACTTTTCTTAAAAACAAACAAAAATTAATATTTTCTCATGAAGTTATATGATACAAGTCATAGAATCTAACCATCTTTGAAAAAATAAAGCTGAATGGTCCCCAGAAATCTGGATAGAGGCATCATTTAGGTATGATATGGCACATTATAAATGAGTTGTATATGAGAAATGCAGGAAAGAATGTCAATATAGGAGTATATACCTGGATCAAAAGACAGGGTGCCATATTGTGAAAAGTAAGCATAGTGAATGGACAATCCATGAACTCTAATTATAGGCACATGATGTCAAGGTAATATATATAAGGACCCCAGATTGTCAAGCAAATCCATGTGATTAATATTTAGGAAGTTAGAGAAGAATCACCTAGGATTCACAGACATAAATGGGTGAGTGTATATATTAACCTATCTCAAAGGTTACTGAACACTAAGGTATTGGCTCTGACTAGGATGCTAAGAGGATTTAGAAGATCTACATGTATATAAAAAAGGAAAGAAACAAACATTTCTAACTCATTGTTATGGGTCAGACACATGGCAAATTGCATCTCATTTAATCCTTTCATCACCCCTGAGAGGTAGGTGTTATTATTTTTATGCCTGGTTTATACTTGAGGAAAATGGCTGACCCTAGATTAAAACTTCCCTGTGCTAGGAAGGCTAAGAAATCTAAGGGGTAAGTCACAAGTATATTGAGTAGACATCTATGGTGTGTTTTATTAGAGAATATGGACAATTATTTCACAAGACTTAGGAGGTATTGATAAGATTCTACGAATCTTATAAAATTCCATGAAAGTCTCATTTATTAGATGTCCTTCAAAAATACAATTGGAGGGGGCAGCTAGATGGTGCAGTCAATAGAGTCCTGGCCCTGAAGTCAGGAGGACCTGAATTAAAATCTGACATCAGTCATTTAAAACTTCCTAGCTGTGGGACCCCGAGTAAGTCACTTAACCCCAATTGCCTCAGCCAAAAAAAAATGCAATTGGAAGTATTTTCAGTTAAGACTTGTTTGTAATCTATTCAGAAGCTGCATGTTGGAAATTCAAAGAGAAGGATGAATTCAAAATGATGTGTAATTTATATATTCTTGAAAACCACAGATTTCTAGGCATGGCATTAATAGTATTAATAGTGAGAATGACTGCTAGAGTTACTATGCATTTCAACAATAAAGGAACAGAAAATGGAATTGTAAGTTCATTGCTATAAGGGAAGTCTGATGGAAAAACTCTCTTTCCAATATAGATTGATATCTAAATTATAACTTCTTATTCTAGAGAAATGCATTGTGCACTGAGAAGTTACATCTTTAAAAAGCATAAAATCAGTATGTATTAGAGATATACCTTGAAACTTCTCTTCAGTACATTGTACTTCAAAACAATAAACAAACAAATAAAAAAATGTGAACTAGAAATTGAATTGAATTGAACTTACAAAATATTGTTTCTCATGCATGAAAATTCCTGGGCTCAACAATGGTTCTAAAAAGATGTAAAATTATTCAGTCCCTATTATTTAGACTTAACTTCTGTAAGTTTAAGTTTATGCATACAGATAGGCATACAATAAGTTAAAAAAGTTATGGGCTCATAAAAAAAAGATTCAGTTACAGCTTTAAGAAAATTGGAGGAGGGAAAACACTTTCAGATGGTGCAGTCAATAGAGTCCTGGCCCTGAAGTCAGGAGGACCTGAATTAAAATCTGACATCAGTCATTTAAAACTTCCTAGCTGTGGGACCCCGAGTAAGTCACTTAACCCCAATTGCCTCAGCCAAAAAAAAATGCAATTGGAAGTATTTTCAGTTAAGACTTGTTTGTAATCTATTCAGAAGCTGCATGTTGGAAATTCAAAGAGAAGGATGAATTCAAAATGATGTGTAATTTATATATTCTTGAAAACCACAGATTTCTAGGCATGGCATTAATAGTATTAATAGTGAGAATGACTGCTAGAGTTACTGTGCATTTCAACAATAAAGGAACAGAAAATGGAATTGTAAGTTCATTGCTATAAGGGAAGTCTGATGGAAAAACTCTCTTTCCAATATAGATTGATATCTAAATTATAACTTCTTATTCTAGAGAAATGCATTGTGCATTGAGAAGTTACATCTTTAAAAAGCATAAAATCAGTATGTATTAGAGATATACCTTGAAACTTCTCTTCAGTACATTGTACTTCAAAACAATAAACAAACAAATAAAAAAATGTGAACTAGAAATTGAATTGAATTGAACTTACAAAATATTGTTTCTCATGCATGAAAATTCCTGGGCTCAACAATGGTTCTAAAAAGATGTAAAATTATTCAGTCCCTATTATTTAGACTTAACTTCTGTAAGTTTAAGTTTATGCATACAGATAGGCATACAATAAGTTAAAAAAGTTATGGGCTCATAAAAAAAAGATTCAGTTACAGCTTTAAGAAAATTGGAGGAGGGAAAACACTTTCAGTTGGGGCAAACAATAAACAGCAGATCTATTCTGAATTCTGCACAAGTCTTTTATGACAAAAGAACTATGGAATTTTTAAAACCTTGGCTGCCATTCAGAAAATATAATTTTGCTTTTTTTTTCCCACTCTATACAAATTATGGTACATGACTGATAGATTATATCCACTGTCATTTTGAATTTTCTTTTAAAAAAGTCATGAGTAAGTTTAATATGCTAGTTAATAAAAATTCCTTAGATAAAATAAACATTAATTTTCACCCAAAGTATAATTTGCTGATGTTATAACTTCAGCTGTCTTGGAGACTGCTACATGAAAGGTGAAAATTCCAACACTTCAATTGAAGTTCTGAAACAGTCTGAAAATCAATTAAGATAGAATAATAACTTACTTTTTCCATAAAATTTAACTTTTGTAAACTCATATACAAAAAAACTCTGAGGAGCTATTAGAAATATTCTCAATTTATGAAGAAACTGAGGATCTCAGAGAGAAAGAAAAGAGGTTCTCTTACTCCATTGCAAGACTCTCCCATTCCTATATTTTTCAGAATTCCATGTAGGGCCTGTTGTGTCACTTACAGAATAGAGTGTTTAAAATTTGTTATTTTTGCTTAAATAGTCCCATTTCAGAAAAAGAAATAGAACAAACTATTAATCAACTCCCTAAAAAAAATCTCCAGGACCAGATGGATGTACATGTGAATTCCACCAAACATTTAAAGAACAATTAGCCCCAATGCTATATAAACTATTTGAAAAAATAGGGAATGAAAGAGTCCTACCAAATTTCTTTTATGACACAGACATGGTATTTATACCTAAACCACATAGGTTGAAAACAGAGAAAGAAAATCATAGACCAATCTCCCTAATGAATATTGATACTAAAATCTTAAGATATTAGCAAAAAGATTACAGAAAACATCCCCAGAATAATACACCATGATCAAGTAGGATTTATACCAGGAATGCAGGGCTGGTTCAATATTAGGAAAACTATCAGTATAATTGCCCGTATTAATAACCAAATTAACAAAAACCATATGATCATCTCAATAGATGCAGAAAAAGCATTTGATAAAATCAAAACACTTCAGAGTATAGGAATAAATGGAGTTTTCCTTAAAATAATCAGTAGCATCTATTTAAAACCATCAGTAAGCATCATATGTAATGGGGACAAACCGCATCCACTCCCAATAAGTTCAGGAGTGAAACAAGGTTGCCCACAATCACCATTACTATTCAATATTGTATTAGAAATGCTAGCTTTGGCAATAAGAGTTGAGAAAGAGATTAAAGAAGTTAGAGTAGGCAATGAGGAAACCAAATGATCACTCTTTGCTGATGATATGATGGTATACTTAGAGAACCTCAGAGATTCCATTAAAAAGTTGTTAGAAATAATCCACACCTTTAGCAAAGTTGCAGGATACAAAATAAACCTACATAAGTCATCAGCATTCTTATATCACTAACGAAATCCAATAGTTAGAATTACAAAGAGAAACTCCATTTAAAGTAACTACTGATAGTATAAAATATTTAGGAATCTATCTGCCAAAGGAAAATCAGAAACTTTATGAGCAAAACTACAAAACACTTTCCACACAAATTAAGTATGACCTAACCAACTGGAAAAATATTAAATGCTCTTGAATTGGTCAAGCAAATATAATAAAGATGACAATGCTACCTAAACTAATCTATTTATTTAGCACTATGCCAACCAGACCCAAAAAAACTACTTTAATGACCTAGAATTAATGGGAAAAAAATCAAATGAAGGTGGCCTAGCTGTACCAGATCTAAAATTATATTATAAAGCAGCAGTTACCAAAACCATTTGGTATTGACTAAGAAATAGACTAGTTGATCAATGGAATAGGTTAGATTCAAAGGGCAGTCAATAACTTTAATAATGTAGTGTTTGACAAACCCAAAGACCCCAGTTTTTGGGATAAGAACTCACTATTTGACAAAAATTGTTGGGAAAATTGGAAGTTAGTATGGCAGAAATTAGGCATTGACCCACACTTAACACTGTACACCAAGATAAGGTCAAAATGGGTTCGTGACCTAGGCATAAAGAATGAGATTATAAATAAAATGGAAGAGCATAGGATAGTTTACCTCTCAGACCTGTGGAAGAGGAAGGTATTTATGACCAAAGAAGAACTAGAGATCACTATTGACCACAAAATAGAAAATTTTGATTATATCAAATTGAAAAGTTTTGTACAAACAAAACAAATGCAGACAAGATTAGAAGAGAAACAATAAACTGGGAAAACATTTTTACAGTCAAAGGGTCTGATAAAGGCCTCATTTCCAAAATATACAGAGAATTGACTCTAAATTTATAAAAAATCAAATCATTCTCCAATTGATAAATGATCAAAAGATACAGACAATTCTTAGATGAAGAAATTGAAACTATTTCTAGCCATATGAAAAGATGCTCCAAGTCATTGTTAATTAGAGAAAAGCAAATTAAGACAACTCTGAGATACTGCTACATACCTATCAGATTGGCTAGAATGACAGGGAAAGATAATGTGGAATGTTGGAGGGGATGTGGGAAAACAGGGACACTGATACATTGTTGGTAGAATTGTGAATACATCCAGCCATTCTGGAGAGCAATTTGGAACTATGCTCCAAAAGTTATCAAACTGTGCATACCCTTTGATCCAGCAGTGCTACTACTGGGCTTATACCCCAAAGAGATACTAAAGAAGGGAAAGGGGCCTGTATTGCCAAAATGTTTGTGGCTGCCCTGTTTGTAGTGGCTAGAAACTGGAAAATGAATGGATGCCCATGAATTGGAGAATGGTTGGGTAAATTGTGGTATATGAATATTATGGAATATTATTGTTCTGTAGGAAATGACCAGGAGGATGAATACGGAGAGGCTTGGAGAGACTTACAGGAACTGATGCTAAGTGAAATGAGCAGAACCAGGAGATCATTATATACTTCAATAACGATACTGTATGAGGATGTATTCTGATGGAAATGGATTTCTTTGACAAAGAGATCTAACTCCATTTCAGCTAATCAATGATGGACAGAAGCAGCTACATCCAAAGAAAGAACACTGGGAAAAAATGTAAACTGTTTGCATTTTTGTTTTTCTTCCCGGGTTATTTTTACCTTCTGAATCCAATTCTCCCTGTGCAACAAGAGAACTGTTCGGTTCTGCACACATATATTGTATCTAGGATATACTGTGACATATTTAACATGTATAGTTCTGCTTGCCATCTGGGGGAGGAGGTGAGGGGAGGGAAGGGAAAAGTCAGAACAGAAGTGAGTGTAAGGGATAATGTTGTAAAAAATTACCCAGGCATGGGTTCTATCAATAAAAAATTATAATTATGTAAAAAATAAAAAAAAATGTTATTTTATTGAATGACTGTCACAAATTATTTTGGGTTTGAAAAGGAGCAACATAATGATCTGAGGATTAACCATTGCATTACTATGGCCCTTTACAAAATGACCTTAGATGGGTCTGGGATCCTCCCCCTCTATACAATCCTTATTGTGCCTCAGGTTGAATATTCTAAACACACTCCAATGACTCCAAGAAAAAAAAAAACATGGACTCAGTAAATAAGATTGGATTTAAATAGAATAATGGATAAATAAAATGAAATGGAAAAAGTCCATTCAGTTAATCTCTCTTTGTCTCTTTCTGTCTTATTCTTCCCTCTCTCTGTCTTGCTGTTTTTCTGTATCTTTCATAGTCTTAAATTTAACCATATTTTTGTTCTTTAATTTAAAATTTAGATTTTTATTTTTCCATTTTTTCTTTTTTTTTACTTAGTAGTATTTTTTTAATCAAATTACATGTAAAGATATTTTCCAACATTCATTTTTATAAGATTTTACTTCTAAATTTTTCTCACATCTTTCCTTTCTTCCTTTCTCCTCAAGACTTCAAGTAATCTAAAATAGGTACATTGGATACATAGTCATTTTAAACATATTTCCATGTTAGTCATGTTGTGAACAAAAAATCAAAACAAAAAGGCAAAACCACAAGTAAGACAATAACAAAACCCAGTAAAAATAGTATGTTTTAGATTTAGACATAAAGGGTGATACTTTAAGCAAATTAGGAGAACAAGGGATAGTCTACCTCTAAGATCTGTGGAGAAGGAAGGGATTTATATTCAAAGAAGAAGTAGAGAATGTTATGAAATGCAAAATGGATAGTTTTGATTATATTAAATTGAAAAGGTTTTGTACAAACAAAACTAATGTAGCTAAGATTAGAAGGGATGCAGAAAACTGGGAAAATAATTTTATGTTTAAGGATTCTGAGAAAGGCCTCATTTCTAAAATATAATACAGAATCCATTTAAATTTATAAGAATACAAGCCATTCTTCAATTGATAACTGATCAAAGAATATGAACAGACAATTTTAGGCAAAGAAATTAAAACCATTTCTAGTCCAATAAAAAAATGCTCAATCACTATTGATCAGAGAAATGCAAATTAAGAAAACTTAGAGATAGCACTATCTCTAATTGGCTAAGATAACAGGAAAAGGTAATGATAAATGATGGAGAAAATGTTGGAAAACTGGGACACTAATATATTGTTGGTGTAGTTGTGAACTGATCCAACCATTATGGAAAGCAATTAGGAACCAAGCCCAAAGAGCTATCAAACTGTACATACCCTTTGATCCAGAAATGTCTCCACTGGGTCTTTATCCCAAAGAGATCAGAAAAAGAGAAAATGATCCATGTGTGCAAAAATGTTTGTAGTAGCCCCTCTTTTTATAGTGTCAAGGAACTGGAAACTGAAAGGATGCCCATCAGATGGGGAATGACTGAATAAGAATGTAATAGAATATTATTGTTCTTTAAGAAACAATCAGCTAGATGATTTCAGAAAGACCTGGAGAGACTTACATGAACTGATGCTAAGAGAAGTGAGTAGAACCAAGAGAACATTATGCACAGCAACAAGATTATACAATGATCAATTCTGATCAATTTGGATTTTTTCAACAATGAGATGATTCAGAGCAATTCCAATAGACTTGTGAAGGAGAGAGCCATCTGCATCCAGAAAGAGGAGTGTGAGGACTGAGAGTGGAGTATTTTCACCTTTCTTGTTGTTGTTTGCTAGTTTTTTTCTTTCTCATTTTTTTCTTTTTTGATTTTATTTTTCTTGTGCATCATGACAAATGTGTAAATATGTATAGAAAAATTTTATATGTTTAACATATATTGGATTACTTGATATGTAGGGGAGAGGTGAGAGAAAGGAAGGAAAATAAATTAAGAACATAAGGTTTTGCAATGGTAAATGTTGAAAATTATCTTTGAATATATTCTGAAAATAAAACTATTACTTAAAAGAAAAGAAAAGAAAATAGTATGCTTTAATCTGTAATCAGTCTCTATAGTTCTTACTCTAAATGCAAATAGCATTTTCCTTATCAAGTCTACTGGAAGTGTCTTGGATCACTGTATTGCTGAGAAGAGCTAAGTCTATCATAGTTGACCATCACACAATCTAGCTACATTGTATAAAATGTTATCTTGGCTCTGCTCATTTCACTCAACATCATTTCATATACGTATTTCCAGGCTTTTCAGAAATCAGCCTGATCATCACTTCTTGTAGAACCAATACTATAACTCATTTAGACATTCCCCACTTGTTGGATATCCCCTCAATTTCCAATTTTTTGTCACCACAGAAAAAACTGCTATAAACATTTTTTGAACAAGTGTATCCTTTTGACTCCTTTATGATATCTTTGGGATACAGTTCCAGTAGTGGCACTGCTGCTGGATCAAAGAGCATTGCACAGTTTTATAGCCATTTGGGCATAATTTCAAATTACTCTCTAGAATGAGTAGATGATTTTATACCACCAATAATGTGTTAGTGCCTTAATTTTCTCACATTCCCTCCAACATTTATTATTCCTTTTCCTGTCATCTTATTTAATCTGATAAATGTGAAGTGGTACTTCAGAGTAGTTTTAATTTGTATTTCTCTAATCAATAGTAGTTTAGAAATTGAAACTATTACCACTCACATGAAAGAGTGTTCCAAATCACTATTAATCAGAGAAATGCAAATTAAGACAACTCTGAGATATCACTACACACCTGTCAGATTGGCTAAGATGACAGGAAAAAATAATGATGAATGTTGGAGGGGATGCGGGAAAACGGGGACACTGATGCATTGTTGGTGGAGTTGTGAATGAACCCAACCATTCTGGAGAGCAATCTGGAATTATGCCCAAAAAGTTATCAAAATGTGCATACCCTTTGATCCAGCAGTGTTTCTATTGGGCTTATACCCCAAAGAAATACTAAAAAAAGGGAAAGGGACCTGTATGTGCCAAAATGTTTGTAGCAGCCCTGTTTGTAGTGGCTAGAAACTGGAAAATGAATGGATGCCCATCAATTGGAGAATGGCTGGGTAAATTGTGGTATATGAATGTTATGGAATATTATTGTTCTGTAAGGAGTGACCAGCGGGATGAATACAGAGAGGACTGGGGAGACTTACATGAACTGATGCTGAGTGAAATGAGCAGAACCAGGAGATTATTATACACTTCGACAACGATATTGTATGAGGACATATTTTGATGGAAGTGGATTTCTATGACAAAGAGACCTAACTGAGTTTCAATAGATAAATGATGGACAGAAACAGCTACACCCAAAGAAGGAACACTGGGAAACGAATGTGAACTATTTGCATTTTTGATTTTCTTCCCGAGTTATTTTTACCTTCTGAATCCAATTCTCCCTGTGCAACAGGAGAACTGTTCGGTTCTGCAAATATGTATTGTATCTAGGATATACTGCAACATATTTAACATTTATAGGACTGCTTGCCATCTTGGGGGGGGGGGTGGAGGGAGGGAGGGGAAAAAATCGAAACATAAGTGAGTGCAAGGGATAATGTTGTAAAAAATTACCCTGGCATGGATTCTGTCAATACAAAGTTATTATTAAATAAAATAAAATTTAAATTTAAATTAAAAAAAAAGATCTCTTTGGGAGATAAGCCCAGTAGTAACACTGGTGGATAAAAGGGTATGCACAGTTTGATAGCCCTTTGGGCATAGTTCCAAATTGCTCTCCAGAATGTTTGAGTCTGTTTACAACTCCACCAATAATGCATTAATATCCTAGTTTTCCCACATCACCTCCAACATTCATTGTTATCTTTTCCTGTCATCTTAGTTAATCTGAGAGGTGTGTAGTGTACCTCAGAGTTGTCTTAATTTCCATTTATCTGATCATTAATGATTTAGATCATCTTTTCATGTGACTAGAAATGTTTTCAATTTCTTCATATGAAAATTATCTGTTCATATCCTTTGACCATTTATGAATGGGAGAATGGCTTGAATTTAATAAATTTAGTCAATTTTCTATGTCTTTTAGAAATGGGGCCTTTATCAGAACCTTAAGTCATCTTTTTTAAAAAGGGTGAACAATGATGTCAAGCAGATAGCATATAACTGAAATTTAATCTTGAATTATTAAAATAATGAATTACAAATAAAAAATAAGAAATGGACAATATAAATGACATTCACACCAACTATAATTTCCAACAAAAGTTTAAGCAATGAAAATGAAAGCAGAACAAAAGAGAGAAGAAAACAACTTAATCAGCAAACATCTGATATATTTGAGAAATGCTAAGAGATGGCTGCTAAAAATAACATTGGATAAACTTAGAATTTCATTTATAAAATCTTATAGTGAAGGATGATGGATGAATATTAGATAGCATCATTTTATAAAGCAGAGAAAGTCAATGGGGCATAAAATCTAGTTGACATACTCAATTAAGCATTCACCCTGGAGTATTCATTGATGAAAATGAACGAATAAGTGAATGAATGAGTAAATGAATAAATGAATTTTTAAAAAGCATTTATCCAATACTTACTCTGTTCCAATCACTCTGTTACATGTTAGGCAAGCAATAAAAAAAAAAAGCATTTCTCTTTCTTCAAATACTATTTCCTAATTTGGGAAAACAAGGCACAAAGGGACACTTTGGTCTGCTAAATCATAGAAACAGCAAATTGACTATGCCAATCTTTGCATTTGTATTCACAGTGCCTACATACAGTGAATTTTAAGAAATGCATATTGATTGACCATTTTAGATCTTTGTGAAATCTTTGCCTTTTTAAATTAATATAAAATATAAGTCACCATGGCTTGGATGAAAGAGAATGCCAAAAATACTAGAGTGTTTTGTCATTTCCTTATTCAGCTCATTTTACAGATAAGCAAAGTGAGACAAACAGGGTTAATTAACTTGCCAAGGGTCACACAGCTAGTGTCTCATGTTGTATTTGAAATCAAGCCCCTCTGAAAGTATTTATTATGCCACCAAGATGTGCTTTAGATAACTATATTCAATGGTGATCCATATATTTAGCATTCTAAAGTTTACTGAGAGATGTAGAAAAGATAAAATTCTGTTGTGTTCATTTTTAATTAATAATAAAAAAAAACTACTTTATTTGATAGAACAAAAGGCTGCTTTTCTGTCTTTTTAAAAAAGGTTTCTCCTATATGTGCATCAAGATTATTTAAGATTCCGTGGAAGATACAAAAATAATACCCTGCAAGATATTGTGAAAATAATAATTATCCACTGACAATATCTGGAGATATGTAAAAAGGGGATATATATATTCATCATAACTATTGTCATTGTGATGGATGTGATACAAGGAAATGAAGCATTGCCTACAAATAATAGTTAAAATAGTTAAAATAGACAATTTGATTACATAAAATTGTATTTTTTCCCTTAAGGAAAATTAATGATGAATGTTGAAGGGGATGTGGGAAAACTGGGACACTGAGTGATGGAATTGTGAACTGATCCAACCATTCTGGTGAGCAATTTGAAATTATCAAAGAACTATCAAACTGTGCACAACTTTTGGTCCAGCAATGTCACTAGTGGGTTTATATCCCAAAGAGATCATAAAAATGGAAAAGGACACGCATGTTAAAAAAAAATGTTTGTAGCAACCCTTTTTATAGTGGCAAGGAACTGGAAACTGAGTGGATGCCCATTATGTAGAGAATGGACAAATAAGTTATGGTATATAAATGTTATGAAATATTATTGTTTTATAAGAAAGGATCAGAAGGATTATTTCAGAGAGGCCTGGAGAGACTTTACATGAATTGATGCTAAATGAAGTGAGTAGAACCAAGAGAACACTGTACACAACAACAGCAAGATTATATGATGATAAATTCTGACAGATACGGCTCTTTTCAACAGCATGATGATTCAGGCCAGTTTCAATGGTGTTGTGATGAAAAGAGACTTCTGCACCCAGAGAGACAATGTGGGAACTGAATGTGGATCACAACAGAATATTTTCACTATTTTGATTTGATTTGATTTTTCTTGTGTAGCATGATAATTGAAAATATGTAAAGAAAAATTACACGTTTAACATATACTAGATTGCTTGCCATCTAGGGAAGGGGAGTGGGGAGAACATAGAAAAATTTGGAATGCAAGATTTTTCAAGGTTAAATGTTGAAAACTATTTTTTCATATGTTTTGAACTTAAGAAAAGACAAGAAATATAATTAAAACTAGAAGGGAATCTGGAAACTGGAAAATCATCTCTATAATAAGTTTCTCTGAAAGATCTGCTATGTAAGACATATAGAAAATAGAATATAAGAAAAAAAATAATTCTCCAACATGTTAAAATTCATTTAAGGCATTTTTATGGAAGAAATCTAAGCTATCAAAAACCATATGATAAAACCTCTAAATCGCTAATAACAAGAGAAATACATTTTGAAACAACTCTTAGGTTTCCACTTCATACATTTCAGATTGACAAAGAATATGGAGAAAAATAACAATTGCTGGAAATTATGTGGAAAGCTGAAAATTAATGTAACATTAAGATAACTGTGCAGTTGTCCAGCTATTATGGAAAGTAACTTGGAACTATTTCCAAAAAAAATCACTAAACTGTACATAATTTCTAATATCACTATATCATCACTAAGTATATATTCAAAAGAGATTTAAAAAAGGAAAGAAAAGGACCTCTTTGCATCAAATTATTTATAGCAATACTATTTAGTAGAGCAAAGAACAAGAACAAATGGAAATTCATCGAAAGGGTAGTGGTTAAATAAATTATCATATATGGATATAATGTAGTATTTTTATTATGTTTACACATAGGTTACTCAGTGAAAAGCACTAAGGCTGGAGTCAAGAATGTCAGAATTCAAATCCAGTCTCAGATACTTTATTCTCTATGTATTATTTAACCTCTTTCTCACTTTTTTCAGCTCCAATGTAGGCATAATTTTTATCATATAAGATTATCATAAAAATCAAATAAGGAAACATTTATAAAACACTTAGCATAGTATCTGACACATTGAATTCTTGTTCCTTCCATATTCTTCCTTTTCCTCCATAAGAACTATTTAAAAGGTTCAGAGAAATCTAGAAATACTTTGAATTAGAATAGGGTGAAGTGCACAAAACCAGCAAAATAAATTACATGAGGGCCCAAATTATGAAAAAAAAACTTTAAATATTTTGATCAATACAATGACCAGTCATGACTCTAGAAAACTGGCACTGAAGCATTTTCCCCCACATCTTGGAAGAGATATTAGATGTAAAGATGTAGCGATATAGAGGAAAAAAAAGATGCATTTAAAGTGATTTTATTTTTCTTTTGCTTTTATCTACTTGTTGTTGATAGGGAAGATATTCTATTAGAAGTGGAGGGAATTTAGAGGTTATGTGAGTGATGAAAAAAATAGCCTTAATGAAATAATATTAAAAACAAAATGTCATAAGGAATTCAGAATGACATAAAAAACAAGAAGAATTTCAGTATTGTATTATGTTTAATATACATTTACAGAAATTTCATATTGTTAATATCCTGGCTCATATCAAGTATGGAAAAATGCATAATATTACTAATACTAATGCTAATTATTAATTACTAAGTTATTTATATTAATATAATACTAATGCAACACTAATAAAAAGATAATAATGATGACATATTAATATAATTCAAAATGGTGATGTACCATTAAAATGTAATTACTTAATATCTAGCTTTATAACTATTTATGTCCAGTAAAAATACTGACAACAATAATAGTATTTATATTTTTATTAATGTTAGGGACTTGGAATTAGATATGATTTAATGAATCTGTGATCTTCTGGTAGGGAAAAATCCCACTAGCGATGAAGTTTACTTCTTTGCACCTTAGAGATTTAAATAGAACAGTGAGAGATTGAGTTAAATGTCTAGGGTAAAACTGTTAATATTCAACACAAGTGAAATTTGTACCCAAAACTTTGTAGTTGTGAGATGTACTTACTTCCCAGATATCACACTATCTGTTCATTGTTATTAAATTTCGATGAATAGCAATTATGAATAATTTCTAAAATGGAAAAAAAAGTCATGGTTGACTTCAAAATAGGATGGAAAAATAAAATATTTTATCACTGGGATAATTCATGATAGATGAGAATTAATGTTATAATGCTCCCCATCGAGTAAACAGCTTTTAGAAGATTAAACATGTCCCTGTACATTGTTTGGAAATTTAATATTTCTAGTCATTTTTTCTCAAGAGAGGAAATGCTTACATGCATAATGATCACAGATCCATTTGGTGTTTTGATGTAATAGAAATATATACTTTATTTATTCTTCAACTTTGTTTTTTCTATGGGAGAATATAGGATGCAAGGTAAAGAAAAATAGTCGACATTTATATAGTGCTTTGATACATGTAAACATTTTGCATACTCTTACTTTCCCATTTGACTCTTAAAGCATCCCCTTAGAAGTGACTGCCATACTTTACAGATCAGAAAACTGAAGTCAATGCCCTTCAGTTAAGTGACATATACAAAGTCACAAGATAATACATGTTAGAGGCAGCACTTGAATTCAGTTCTCTGTGGCTCCAAGTTCAACCCCCTATTTACAATACACCAAATCTGGCCATTCAGGAATGATTTCTCATTAGAAACTAGTCACCAAAATGAAAGGGGAAGATCTTCTACATGTTCTGAAAACTTTGGAAAAGACCAGAGCTGTGACAGATCACTCATAAAGATGAGAAAACCATTAGCCTGGGTAACTTTTTACATGAATGATTCTTTTCATTTCAGTTTCTTTACCTGACAACAGAGTTCATGTCAATGAATGTTAAGGAATCTCATTAGTGTTCAATCCCAGACTGTGAGCACACCCCACAGAGGAAATAACTCATCAATTTGCTCAAACATTCAATCAATTATACATTCATTTGGCTTCCTCTGAGATAAACTGACATGACTGAAACAACCAAATTTTCTGACAAAATTGATTTAATTGGTCTGATAATTTGTTTTTCTAGATGTGTTTATTTTTGTTTTCACTGATAATGAAAAATTAGTGGGATAAGAATTTTTTTTCTTTCTAAGTGATTAATCAAGTGGCATTATTTAGTTTCTTCTTTTAAAATACATCTGTACATGTATCCTATCACCCTTTTTTCCTTCCAAGATTCATATTAGCTTTTACTTAAAATGAACATAGAGATAGAGAGAAAGAAAGGCAGAGGCAGAGAGAATGAGAGAGAGAGAGAATCAGAAAGAGAGCCAGTTGCAGAGAAAGAAAAAGGCACAGAGAGGCAGACCCAGACAGACAGAGACAGAAGGACAGAGACAGAGACAGAGAGACACACAGAGAAAAAGGCAGACACAAACAGAGAGAAAGAGAGAGGGAGACAGAGAGACAGAGATACACAGAGATAAAGAGAGTAACAGAGACAGAAAGAGTGATAGAAAGATACACACTGTTAAAGACTTTAATGAACTCAATTAAGCAGAAGTACTTATTTTGTTTTTGTTCTTTGTTTATTTTTGGAAATGCCTTGCTTTTTCCAGAATTTAGCAAGTGTTGATTATTCATTTTCTGGTTCTACTGTCCCTTGAAAACCAGCTACTCAAAAGATAATAATAAATGTTGGATTGAATGTGGGAAAACTGGGATACCAATACATTGTTGGTGGTATTGTGAATTGATCCAACCATTCTGGAGAGCAGTTAGGAAATATGCTCAAGGAGCTGTCAAACTATTCATACCTTGTTATCCAGTGCTATCTCTATTAAGTCTGTATCCTAAAGAGATCATATAAAAAGAGGACTCACATGTGCAAAAAATGTTGTACCAGTCCTTTTTTTGTAGTGGCAACAAACTGGAAATGGAATAGATGCCCATAAGTTGGGGAATGACTGAATATGTTACAGTATATGAATATTATGAAATATTATTGTTCTGTAAGACATGATCATCAGTATGATTTTAGAAAAGCCTGGAGAGATTTACATGAACTGATGATAACTGAAATGAGTGGTTAGTTGAAATGAATGGAACTAAAAGAACATTGTACATATAGCAACAAGAAGATTGCATGATGATCAATTGACTCTTTTCAATAATGAGATGATTCAGGTAAATTATAATAGACTTGTCTTGGAAAAAGGCATTTGCATCCAGAGAGTAGACTATGGAAACTGAATGGGGATCACAACATAATATTTTCACAGTTTTTGTTATGGTTGTTGTTTGCTTGCTTGTTTTCTTTTCCTCTCATTTTTTTTTCCTTTTTGATCTTATTTTTCTTGTGCAGCATGATAAATGTGGAAATATGTTTAGAAGAATTGAACACATATTTAACCTATATTGGATTACTTGCTATCTAGGGGAGAGGGAAATATGGAACACAAAGTTTTGCAAGGCTGAACACTGAAAATTATCTTTGCATGTATTTTGAAAAATAAAAAAGTAAATGTTGAAAGTAAAGAAGAAAAAAAGAAAGCCAGTCTGCTTTTCTAGTAATTCTCAGTTCACATATAGCAGAATACTACTTTGCTGAGTCTAAAGTATAACCTTGTTGGTATAACTGAAATGAGTTCGACTATTTAGTAATTTGAACATTTTTAGGCATTGACTTTATTTAGATTTAGGAAGTAAACTGATATTTTGTAATCCAATGGCCATTATTGTATTTTCCAAATTTGCTGGCATATTGAGTACAGCATTTTCATTACATAATTTTTTAGGATTTTTAGTAGATGAGGTGGAATTCCATCACCTTTACACCAGGCATATTGTTAACAGTTTTTCTTAAGACCCATTTTACTTCATTTTCCTAGATCCCTAGTCCTACATTAGTAATCACATCATTGGGTCATTAGTGATGTTAAAATCCTTGTTGTATAATTATTTGTTATGTATGCTTAATTTCTTCTATTTCTATTAAGTCCTTATTATTTTGCCTTTCATCATACCCAATTTTTTTGGCATGAAATTTTCCCTTACTGTCATTAATTTTCTTAAAGAGTTCTCTTTTCTTACGTCCTCTTTTGTTTTCTCCTATATCTTTGCTTTACTCCTTTAAGAAAACTTTTTGTATCTCTCCCTATTTTCTATAATTCTACATTCAATTAGATACATTTCTTTTTTTTTCTTTCCTCAACCATTTATAAAATCTAATCAGATAACTAATTTTATCTCTTTTATTTTTATTATTATATTTTCTGGAAGGAAAATAACTACTTAAATTTTTGAGAGAATCTAGACTTGGACTATCCCTAATTTTTATTTTGGAAATTTTCCATAAAGGGATGTAGGATAGGTGGGAAGAGAGAAGACAGAAAGACAACTAGTGACAGAAAGAATAAATGAATATGAAATACAGAGAAAGAGAAAGGCAGATAAGAGACAGTCATAGATAAAACAAGAAAGAAAAAGACAAGAAAACTGAAACTCTCCCCTACTAAAACTCTTTCATCTTTGATCCAATACATGATAATAAAAAGTGACTTTTTCTGAGTGTATTTTTTCCCTCATTAATTTCCTCTTTATAGTTTATTGTAAAGGGTTGAAACTCTTGAGTTCATGCACTGAGGTTGGACAACTGAGGACTTAAGGCTAACTACCAATTGGACAATAATCTATAAGCATGTGCTTGAAAAATGGCCCTTCCCACTATCCTGTGCTGGCTCAATAATTGGTGTATATAGAAAATTGTAGGAGGGACTAGGAGGTGGAGTAAGACTAGCCAACATCACTTTGATGGTAGATGAGGAAGAAGAAGGTCGTGGAGATTCTGCATCCATCCAATTCACTCCTACCTCTAAAGACCAAGGACTTTTGCTTATCCTGACGCCAGCTGATTCTAAGATATCCAGGGTACTAACATGGTACTAACAGTTTACTAAGCTTTCCTTGTCTACGCTATCCATTGTCTGATACCACTCAAAGTTATGGATATTTTTAGAAACTGAAAGAGGGGTGTATTATCAGTGCCCACAGATTTTAATACATTATAAATGAGGCATTATGTAGAAAAAGCATTATAAAATTGTTATTATCCAGTCACATGGTTAAGAAAAAAAGAATAAGTGATGGCCAGTTTTCATGGATTGTTGGCCTTCAGATAATAGAAAAAGAATGTGATAATGGCCCTCATCGTTTTGATTAAATCCCCTAGGGAGGATTTATGATAAAATGTAATGTTTGGGCTAGGTTTTTAGAGGTCCTCCAGAAGGGCCTTGGTCTCAGCAGGATAGACACCATGAGAATAATCAAGAAAAGAGTCTAGATTCTTTATTCTGACCCAGTCTTGATCTTAGTGCAGGAGGCATGAGAGCCACCACCACAAGGCTGGTCAAAGCTACAATGTCTATCTTAACTCTTATATACCTTATTATAATTACATCATCACAGCATACTGATTATGTGTGAAATTAGAGAACCATTACATCACCATATTAAGTACTAAGTATATATGTGAATTAGAGAACAATCATCTCAAATTCCACTGAATTAACACCTTGTTTCAAGTATACTTATTGTATACTTCTCCAAAGTTCCAGCCCTCTACAGTTGAATATGGACTAGAATTATGAAGAATAAATAGGAATGGATGGATTATTACCTACCCTGTAGGAAGTAGAACCCAGATCTATGCCCCTATTGTAGTACTTGTTTTCCTTCTTCTAAAGAAATTATTTTTGTGTATGAAAAATTGGGTTTAACATTCTTCCCCCAAAAAATCAATGCCAATATTTTCTTGTGAGACATTGCTGTACTTTTAGGAAAATTCCTTTCTTTAAAATTTAGAGTTTTTTTTAAGAAACCAACTATTGTTTTTAATGAACTGGGGAAGAGGAAAGAAAGTGAATCTTTGAGAAAATAAAATAAAATCCAATTTTTAAAAAAGTTTCCATGTATTATAAAGTCTGGCTCCTTCAATTCTTAAAGTTCACTGAATAAATATTTGTGAAATACCTACTATATCCTAGCCACCCTGCTAGGTACTGTGGATAGAAAAGCAAAACATCTGCTTCCTCAGCAAATTTATATCCTCATTTAATGATTCCAATAGAGAAAAAAGATGGGTTGCTCACATTGGGAGGGAAGTTTGGCAGATATACTATAGCGGCATCACCACAATATAAAGTGAAATCCAGGACCTGTAGCATTTGGGGTAGATCTCCCAATTATATTTGGAAAGATAATGCAAGAGGGTCCTATAGAATGGAAAATATGATTAGATTGAGATCCACAGCTTAAGGAGGGATAGCTAAATCAAATCACTGAGATTCCAGAATATTCTCCAACAGATTCTTATTTCAATACTTTGTCATGGATTGGAGCCAGTGCTGGGTTCTTTTTTTTTTTTATTTTTATTTTTTAATAACTTGTTATTGACAGAACCCATACCAGGGTAATTTTTTTACAACACTATCCCTTGCACTCACTTCTGTTCCTATTTTTCTCCTGCCTCCCTCCATCCCCTCCCGCAGATGGCAAGCAGTCCTTTACATGTTAAATAGGTTACAGTATATCCTAGATACAATAT
Organism: Antechinus flavipes; assembly: GCF_016432865.1. Taxonomy (NCBI): domain Eukaryota; kingdom Metazoa; phylum Chordata; class Mammalia; order Dasyuromorphia; family Dasyuridae; genus Antechinus; species Antechinus flavipes. The sequence continues at coordinate 173,924,708 of NC_067403.1, read as the reverse complement.
ATGTATGCAAAACCAAACAGTTTTCTTGTTGTACATGGAGAATTGGGTTCAGAAGGTATAAATAACCTGGGAAGAAAACCAAAAATGCAAGCAGTTTATATTCATTTCCCAATGTTCTTTCTTTGGGTGTAGCTGCTTCTGTCCATCCTTGATCAATTGAAACTGAATTAGCTCTCTTTATTGAAGAGATCCACTTCCATCAGAATACATCCTCAAACAGTATTGTTGTTGAGGTATATAATGATCTCCTGGTGCTCATTTCATTTAGCATCAGTTCATGTAAGTCTCACCAGTTCTCTCTGTATTCATCCTGCTGTTTCTTACAGAACAATAATATTCCATAACCGTCATATGCCAAAATTTACTCAACCATTCTCCAATTGATGGGCATCCATTCATTTTCCATCTTCTAGCCACTACAAACAGGGCTGCCACAAACATTTTGGCACATACAGGTCCCTTTCCCTTCTTTAGTATCTCTTTGGGGTATAAGCCTAGTAGAAACATTATTGGATCAAAGGGTATGCACAATTCAGTGCTGGGTTCTTGAGGAGAAAGCAAATCCTGGAAAGTTTTACAGATTTCAACAGATTTTGAATATGAACTTCATAATGTCCTTTATGCTTTTTATTTGAGATTCCATTCTTACATTAACAAAAAGGGATGGATTTTTTTTTCATCTTGATGAATAATATGGGGAACTAGATGACAAAATGGATGGAATACTAAATTTGGAATCCAGAAGATGTGAATTAACATCCCATTTTTTTTATGCTTACTATTTCCTAAGTAAATCATTCATTTTTTTTTTGTCCCAGCTTCCTTATTTGCAAAATGGAGTCAAACATAGAACTTATTTCTGTTGTTGTGAGGACACAATGAGATAATACTTTGCAGTACTTTGTAAACTTCAAAGATCATATATGCTAGCTATGGTGAGAGTGATAAAGATGAAACTATTGCTTAAAATTTTTTAAAACAAGTTCTATATTTCTTCTTTTGTTCACAGGTAAAAGATTTTTTTTCTTTACCCCACTTTAAAAGACTGATAATTTACTTTACAGAATGAATACTGGTTTGAATGCAGATTGGATCTGGCTATATGGGTCCACTCCAAATGAACTTCTGTAAGCCTGGAACAGTCATTCTCAACCTCTTAAATCAGGTTTTTGTTTATATTTAAGTTAATGATTGTCTGGCCTCAGGGAATGAAAAAAGTGTGTTACAATTTCAGTGGCCACTGGAGTGGTTTCAACCACAAGGACACTTTATAACCAAATGAAGAGGAGAATGAAAAAAGCAGACCTGGCTGATGGTCAGACTGTTTATATCTAAACTGCTCCATAAAGCCTCACAAGTATATATAACAGTTCCTTCTGTGCTGCCTAGTTGGCTGCAGCTCCTGTTCAAGGTTAGTTGCTGGTTTTATGCTTTTTGCTCCTGAAGGCTTGAGTTTACAGTGATTGACTCATTCAAAAAACTGCATCATTGCTGGTCATTTTCAGAGATTATAATACTGGATTTGTTGCAGAGATAGCTTGCCAGTTCCTAAAAGATGTATTCCCAAAGACATTAATTGAAGGATTTAGGGAAAAGAATAAGATTTGAGAGCCCCACTTAATATTTCCTTTTGTCCATTCTTTTCAAAGTTCTCTCTCTGTCTTTCTCTTTGTCTCTCTGTCTATCTTTGTTCTCTGTTCTGTCTCTGTCTCTACCTCTCTCTGTCTCTGACTCTGTCTCTCTGTCTCTGTCTCTCTTCTGTAGGGGGCTGAAACTCCAAAAAGGTATGCTTGAATCAGACAACCGAGCACTTAAGGTTAATTATCTATTTGATGTGAGACAATGACTCTATTAATATATATTTGGATAAATGGCTCTTTTGATGGCTGGAGTTTGCTGAATGTTTGGTATTAAGATAATCTTAGGCAAGGATTAGAGGGTGGAGGGAGAGAGGCAGAATCACTTGGCAGCAGGACAAGGAGGAGAGAGCCTGATGATTCTGAACTCCAGAATCCAGGAGTTTGCTTGTCTGCTTCCTTCACTTCTTCCCTTAAAGACTAAGGACTTTATTTTTCCCGACTCTGGCTCACCCTGAGGCCCTCCAGGGAGTGATCCTGTACTCCATGTGTCTATCTATCTCTCTATCTCTGTCTCTGTTTGTCTTTTTGTCTCTGTCTCTTTTTGTCTGTCACTAGCTATCTCTGTTCTCTCTGTCTTTCAATCTGTCTCTCTCTGTGTCTCTATCTCTGTCACTGTTTCTCTCTGTATCTATGTCTCTTTATCTCTCTGTCTCTGTCTCCAAATTTAACACTTAAAGAAGTTCAGCTTTGATCATTGATTTTACCACAATGGGGAATTTATTGTGAGGAAATTCTTCTAAATTTCCTCATAATGCAAAACAATAAATCTTCAGTAGTTTATAGCATCAGAAGTTTCATAAGAACAACCTGGGAAGATGTCACACTATAAAGAGGTTTAAAAGCATAATAATGTTTCATGTTTGTAAATCAATTTATAAAATACTTAATTCAATGGTAAGAAATAGAAAATTTTAAGAGGTAACATTCAAAAGATCTTAATTTTTTTCAACCCATATTATATTTCTATTTAGTGAAATCCAACATAGGTTCATAAGAGGGCCCTTTATCTATAAAAGTTATATGTTATCCAAAAGATAGCTACTTTACTCATTCCAGTTTCAATCTGATCATGACTTGGATTTAGGCTAATTCAGGATTTGTTTGAATATTTTTTCTCATTATTACTCAATTTCTACATCTTCCTCATTAATTAACTAAACTCAAACTCAAAGCTATTGCTTTTCTCAACAACAACCATATCTCTCTATAAATATTAGATCTTTTATTCTTATATGGATAAGACAATATTAAATTTGTTGGCCTTTACAATTAGCATATTGAGTACTAATTTTAAAAAGATAATAATAATGACAAAAATAATAAAACATCTACTATTTATGCCTTTGTCAAGCACTTTACATGTGTTATCCTCTTTGAGTCACTCCACAATCCTGGGAGATGATTACTATTGTTATTGCTATTTAACAGATGAGAAAACTGAGACTAGTAGTGATCAAGTGACTTTTCCAGAGTCAAAAAAACAGGATTCAAAGTCGTCTTTATGTCTCCAAATCCATAATTTTATCTACTCAGTCACTTAGCTGACTAAAACTGTACATAATATTTTAGTCATCAGACAGGCATAACACACTTTTAATCATTATTTTTATGTCAGGTGACTTTATAATTCTTGGGAAAGAGTTCTATGCCATATACTTCATCCAGGACTACAACTGAAGTCTCATTTTTTCAAGAATTCTCTTCATGCTTTTTGTAACATGAAGGTTAAAACTAGAACAATGTTTACTAGCAACATCATGTTTGTAAAATCATTGTGTGAATTGTGATAGCTTAGAATGAATTTTAAATATTGGTCAGATATTCTCTAGTAATACATTGATTAGATTACCACTTTGGCAAAAGTCTTGTGACTGATACATGAATATAAGAAGGAGATGAAAAACAAGACCATCATAATTAGCTTGTCAACAATCACTGAGAGCAGTATATTGTTTTATTAATGATAGCCTCAGCTCCCAGATTCAAAACAATGTATTACAGTAGAATTCAGGGAATATAAAGAAAATTTTTATCACTAAATTCATATTGGGTTAAACACAAGAAAAAATTGAATAGGTATTTAATGTTAAATGGAAAGAACTCTGAAATAAAGAAAGATATTGAAAAACCGCAACCAAAACTCCAGAATAGTTGGGGAAAAGAAAACAATCCTTATGTTTTGAAAGGCTTTGAAAAGGAAATAATTAAATTTATATTGGAATTTCAAAATCAAAAATCATGTTTGAGTTTGGTGGCATGAATCCAAATAATAAACTAAAAATAAAACTTTAGCAATGTATTCTGACATGATTATGACCAAACACATTGATCATGATATTTGATAAAGAGCACAAAAATATTTTAGGTTCTGTAAACAACATATGCTGTGTCCATGTTTAAGGACCATGTCAAAGCATTCATAATTTGAATCAATCTCTAAACAATTAAAAGAAAATAATTTATGTTTTGAGGAACAAAGTGAATACTCCAAGAAATCTCAGAGATAAAATCTGAGAGAAATTATTTATTGATTAAATTATTATAGAATTAGTCACTAAAAAGTCTTAACTTCTACATGATGATTATTATAAAGTCTTTCAAGAAATGAATTAGTTTATTTGTATTATGGTATATCGCTAAAATATATCATATTTTCTTTTTATTTCCAGTAAGTTTATGTATTTACTTTTGGTGAGGCAAATGGGGTTAAGTGACTTGCCTAGTGTCACAAGCTAATACTTGTTAAATACCTGAGGCTGGATTTGAGCTCAAGTTATCCTGACCTTAGGGGCAATGCTCTATCTGCTGCACCACCCAACTATCCCCTTCTATAAATTTAAATAATTTAAAAATAAATTTTAAAAAGCATTCTAGACAAAGCCACTATACTAGTCATGCAGGGAAATACCACAAGATTATAAAGAGAACTTTTTGAAGGTGTCCCATATAGATTCTCATCTTCATGATGTCACTCCTTTTCCATATTCAGATCTCATCAGTGCCACTAGAGCCAAACACAGAGCTGAATCTTAGTGTTCTCTTTTAACTTCAGAAAAATAGCTTGATTCTTGTGGTACCATTTTGTATCATAGTAGAATATGCTACCTTTTATCTAAACTTCAAATCATTCATTGTGTGGGAGACTGTAGGTACAGAAGGGAGGTGCTTTAGAGAAGATGGAGATGTTGATTTCAGGTGATTTAATACTCTCAGGTTCTCTATGATCTACTCATCTGTTGACAAATAGTTTAAATAGGCAAGGGAAAATCCTTGCACTTATTTGGAATTGAAACTTTATTCATTACATGCCACTTTGATTTTTTTTTTTGAGATGTTATACACTTATTCTTAGTCATGTAATGTAAATGTAGGAAACACACCCAAGTATAATGAGAATTCCAGAGTATTTGACATTCATATGGAAGGGGAAAAAAGTTTTCTCTATTTAAAATACACCACCATTTCAATAACATTAAGTGCAATTTATATGTGTGGAATTTTTCCAGAATATAAAATAATGTCGTTATGTTTCTGTTTAACTTTAAATGCATTATTCTCCCTCCTAAATTAAATTAAGCATGGTTTCTAAGTTAAAAAGATGTTAGTTACTCTGTTACTTTTATTTGATGATTTTAAATTCACCAAGTCTTGAATTTTAAAGTTGAAAGGCTCCTTAATGATAATTTAGTCTGAGCCATACACTAAAAGAGTAATTACAATAATATACCCAGCAACTATTCATACATAATGTTTCAAAAACTTTCAGGTAGAATCTCTCGAAACAGATCATTGCATTTTTTATGGCTCTAGCAAATTTTTCCTGATACCAAACTTTAATCAGGATCTTTACACTTTCATCTCAAAAATCCTGGTTCAACATTGGAGGTTCAATCATCTATCCTCAAGTCCATTTTTCAAATAGGTAAAGATAGCTATTATAACCCTATTGAGCCTCCTCACTCTAGGTTAAACATATTCATGCTAATTCATGTATTATAGTATAGGACAAATTCAAGGTCCTTCCCTATATACTTGCCAGCTTATCAATACTCTTCTTAAATGTTTAATATAATATGTACTCAATATGTGCTTACAACTGAGTGAAAACAGCAAATAAAGTCTGATGCAAGTAGTGGCCAATTAGACTATCATCTCCCAAGTCCTAGGAAGTTCTTCTTCATTTATTTCTATTGTAGCCATCTCTTTGTGACCCTTTGGAGTTTTCTTGGTAAAGATACTAGACTGGTTTGTCTGGCACTCTATCTACTGTGCCACTTGGTTGCTCTGGAAAATTTTACCTTTCTAAAATCAGCTAAATGATTAAATCATATAACCTGTTAACTCATAAAAATTGCAATCCATTAAAATTCCTAAGTTAAATTAAACAGGCATAGGGATTGGAACCATAATTTCACTTTGTAAGAGTGTTCTCATATTGGAACTTCCTCCATCAAAGACAGCAAATATCTTCTCTACAATTTATGGGTTTAGTAAGTTTCCCGGGACACCGAGCAATTAAATGATTTGCCCAAGGTAAAAGAAGCAGTATATATGAGACAAAAATTGAATCCAGGTATGTCTGATTTCATGCAAGTTCTTTAATCTACTATATCACATTGACTCTAAAGTTTTATGGTTCTATTTAAAAAGCATAAAATGGTTGAATAAATTTAAGTGTGCATCAAAGTGCCTCTTTTACTGTTTCAAAAATTTATATTTTCCTCTTTAATCATTTTTATAAGTAGTAGGAAAATGGGATTTATTTTTACTTTTGCTTTATCAGAGATCAGAATTACTATGCCTGCTTTTTGTTTTTTGTTTTTTGTTTTTTTTTAAACTTCAGCTACAGCAAAATAATTTCTGGTCCATTCTTTTACCTTTACTCTGTATTTGTCTCTCTATATCAAATGTGCTTCTTATAAAAAAGCTATTGTAGCATTCTGTTTTTTTTTAAGCCATTCTACTATTTATTTCTCTTTTATGGGACAATTCATCTCATTCATATTCACAGTTATGATTACCAGCTATGTGTTTCCATCCATCTTATTTTCTTCCCTGTATATATTTTTGTTCTCTCTTTCCACCTTGTTCTTACTAGTGTTTTTTTTTTACCCCATCCACCACTTTATCTGTTAATAGTGCTTTTAACCCACCACACTGACTACCTTATCTTATATCACCTCTTTACCCCTCTCTTACTTTTTTCCCTAGTGTTTTTGCTCTTCCTTCTACTCTGCCCTTCCCTTTTCTCTTCTCTTACTTCTTTATAGGGATAGATTAAATTTCTATATCCAATTGAATGATTTAAGTTATTCGACAGATACAGTTCTCAAGAGTTACAGATATCATTTTCCCATCTAGGGATGTAAATAGTTTGACCATTAAATAATATATTTATTTCCCCTATTTACCTTTCTATTCTTCTGTTTAGAGCTGTGTTTATACATTAAATTTTCTGTTTTGTTCTAGTTTTTATAGTAGAAATGATTGAAAATGCCTTACTTCATTAAAGATCCATCACCTTTGGAGCATAATTCTAAATTGCTCTCCAGAATGGTTGGATACATCCACAGTTCCACCAACAATGTATCAGTGTCCCAGTTTTCCCACATCCAGTCCAACATTCATCATTATCTTTTCCTGAGATCTTAGCGAATCTGAGAGGTGTGTAATGGTATCTCAGAGTTATCTTACTTTGCACTTCTCTGATCAATAGATATTTAGAGCATCTTTTCATATGACTAGAAATAGTTTCAATGTCTTCATCTGAAAATTATTCATATTATTTGACCATTTATCAATTGGAAAATGGCTTGAATTCTTATAAATTTGAGTTCCTCACCCTTCCTTATATCTTTCCCTTACTATTCTGATTTCCCTTTTATCAGCCTTCCCCATTCCTTTCTCTTTTCCCCTCCCACTTCCCTATAGGGTGAGACAAGTTTCTCTGTGAAGCCCAATATTCTGATATTCTCTCTTTAAGCTAAATCTGATGTGAATAATATTCGTACAATGTTCAACTCCCTTCCTTCTTTCCCTCAATTACAATTTCCTTCAATAACAGTTGGTCTTCTTTGTTTCTTCATGAGGTGAAGGGAAGAAGATGAACATTCAATGAAATAGATGGATTCCCTGTGGAAAAGCTACTGTGCTGTGACCATGCTGAGTCACTCCTGGTTCTGGTGAGTGTGGCCAGGTTCTGTGAAAATCTGGTGTTTGGAGGTACACTCTACCTTTTGTGTTTGTGTAACTTCTCTGCTGATTATTGCTTTGCAAACAAAGCATAGCAGACAACACTGTGGTAGAGTCCTCTCCACAAATTCTCCACTGGCAGAGACTGCACCCCGCTTCCATTCCACTCAGTGTGTGCTGGACTATTTGTTCTGCCTCCCTGTCTGTGCTGGCCTCCACCTGTGCCTGATCAAGACAGACCTTTCCTGATGATCTTCCAAATTATCTTCTGCTGGTAATTTGTTGTAATTTATTCATGGATTCTACCAGTCAAGTACTATTTCAGAGCTGAATTTTGTAATCAGTAGTGAGAGTAGTAGGGGAGCTCAGAATGAAGCTTGTGTCCTCTCTGCCATCTTGGCTCCACCTCCTGAGGATTCTTTTTGGGGGGGTAGTTGACTGCAATCCAATTTCCTTTGCTTTTCAGAATATCAGCTTCTAGGCCCTCCAATCCTTTAAGGTGGAAATTACTAGGGCCTGGGTAATCCTGATTGTAGCTTCTCCTCAATATTTGAATTGTTTCTTCCTGTTGCTTGCAATATTTTCCCCTGATCTGATAATTCTTAAATCTAGCTACAATATTCCCTGGAGTTTCCATTTTGGGGTCTCTTTTGGGAGGTGATGGGTGAATTCTTTCAATAACTATTTTATCCCCTGGTTCTAAGATATCTGGGCAGTTTTCCTTGATGTTTTCCTGAAACATCATGTCTAGGCTCTTTTTTTTTTCCAGCACAGTTGTCAGGTGGTCCAATAATTCTTAGATTGTTTCTCCTAAATTTATTTTCCAGATCAGTTGTTTTTCCAAGAAGATATTTTATATTTTCTTCTATTTTTTTCATTTTTTTGATTTTGTTGACTGATTCTCAAAATCTCATTGAATCATTCATTTCCATTTGTTGAATTTTAATTTTTAGTGAGTTATTTTCTTCAGTTACCTTTTTAAGCTACTTTTGTATTTGGCCAATTGAATTTTTAATTGAGTTGTTTTGTTCAAAGGATTTTTTTTTCCATTTCACAAATTCTGTTTTTGAGAGAGTTGTTTTCTTTTTCCATTTTGTCAAATGTATTTTGTAAGGAGTTGTGTGCTTTTTACATTTCACTTTTTGTAAGGCGTTTACTTCAGATAATTTATGTGTTTCCTTTTCCAAAGTATCCTGAAACATTTTCAATTCCTTTCCCCATTTTTTCTACCTTTCTTTTAGGATCCTCTTTTTTAAATTCTTCCAAGAAAGCCTTATGGAATGGGAACCAATTCATATATTTCTTTGTGGTTTTATCTAGAGATGATCTGCTTTTAGTGTCCTCAGGGTTTGAGGTCTATTCTTCTCTTTGTCCATAAAAAATATCTATGGCCAGAGTTGTTGTTTGTTTGTTTGTTTGTTTGTTTGTTTTTGCTTTTTTGCTCATTTAAAAAAAAAAAAAGGTTAATGTCTGCTTTTAAGTCAAAAGGGATATAGTCCGATCTTTCTCTAAGGCACTGGGTTGGTGCTGACTAACTTCCAGTGCTGAGTGGATGTGGCAAGATCCTGCATTATTCTGGAGTTCAGGGGTTCACTATTTGCCTTTTGAATTTGTGTTGGATATTTCACAACTAATGTGCTGATTTACTGGCTTGCAACAAGGACAGAATAGCCAACACTGCTGTACATTCCATGGAGCACAAGTCCCACACTACTCTATGTCTCTGCACTGTATCTGCACTCGGCTGTCTCATTTTGTGCCTAATTGATACAGACCTTTTCCAAAGCTATTCCAAAATATCTTCTGCTGGAAATTTGTTACAATCCAAATAATTTGGGGTTCTGTCATTACAAAACCAGTTCAGAGACTTGATTTTGTGCTGATCTGAGGGACATCAATTCTTTCCTTTGTCAAAAGATTTGATACTTTACCATAAGAATATAACATTAAGTCTATAGCAAGCAAGTTTGTCAGAGGTTAAGTCCAAGAACATTTTGAAGTTCAAAAAAAAATTGGATGCCAAGGAAAAGAATTAGTTTATTTGTGCAATTTTTGGAAGTGATGCTAGGATTTCAACTGAGGTCTTCTGGGATCAAATGAAGTGTATCTTTCACTGCCCCATACCACTCCTCAATTACATGCTTTGGGGGGAAGGGGGGGGCAAGCCTTTCAATGCAAATTTCTCCAGAGAAGAAAAATTGTAACAAGGAAATAGATGGATCCATATCTACTATTTACATTCAGTATTGTGGAATAAAATGGTAAAAATCGAACATATTTAATTTAATAAACATATATTAAAGAATGCAAAGCATCATGTCAGGTATTTAGAATTCAAAGACAAAACAAATAATCTTCATCCTTGGGGAGCTACATTTTATTGGGTGTGAAGTAGGTTGGGGTAAAGTACATACACACTTTGTTGTGTACAAAGTAATGCAAAGTAATTTCAAGAAAGGGAGTAGATGTAATTTTTTTTTTTAAGGAAAGGTCATGCCTTAGGTGTCTTTTAAAGAAAACTTGAGATATTACAGAGGTGAGAGATCATATATACAAAGAAATGGAAATATAACTAGAAGCATTCTATATGATCATATGGTTGTTAGTTTTCGGAATTATCCCTGTGCAAATAATGTTGTAGTAATAAACAAACAGATGAATGAAAAAATCACTAACTGAATGAATGAATAAAGAAATACAACAAAAACTTCAAGTTTGAGTCTCTGATATGTAATATGAGTATAATATGATTGAGATCTTCCTGAAAGAAGCCCTAGAAGAATACTCTGAACATGGTAGAAAGGAAGTTTAGTCACAGAAAAGGCAATATAATAAAAGGGGATCAGAACAGGTTTCTTGAAAAATGGAGGATTCTAAGTGGAGCTTGAAGAAAACAAAGGATGCCAGGAAGTCAAAGATGAAAAGGGAGAATACAGAGGCACAAAATACAGCCAGAGAAAATGCCTGAATTCACAAACATGGAATATCTTTGGCAAGGAATAGCAAGGAGGCTAGTGTCATTAAATCCTGAGGGGATGATGAAGGGAAACTGGAAAGAGACTGGAAAAGTATAAAGGAAATAGTTTGTGGAGGACTTTAAATGGCACAAAAAAAATTATATTTGATCCTGAAGGTGATAGTATAGAATTGGAGTCTGTTAGATGGTGTTTGTTTGTGTGTGTGTGTGTGTGTGAGAGAGAGAGAGAGAGGGAGGGAGAGAGACAGAGACAGAGACAGAGACACTTTGGAGTAGAATTAAGAGAAAAGATTGTCATATAAACTTTGAGACAAGACACTTTCTTTTTTTTTTTTTTTTTTTTTTATAATAAATTTTATTTTATTTAATAATAACTTCGCATTGACAGAATCCATGCCAGGATAATTTCTACACGACATTATCCCTTGCAATCACTTATGTTTCGTTTTTTCCCCTCCCTCCCTCCTCCCCCCCCCCCCCCCCAGGATGGCAAGCAGTCCTATATATGCTAAACATGTTGCAGTATATCCTAGATACAATACATATTTGCAGAACCAAACAGTTCTCTTGTTGCACAGGGAGAATTGGATTCAGAAGGTAAAAATAACTCGGGAAGAAAATCAAAATTGGAAATAGTTCACATTCATTTCCCAGTATTCCTTCTTTGGGTGTAGCTGTTTCTGTCCATCATTTCTCCAATGAAACTCAGTTAAGTCTCTTTGTCAGAGAAATCCACTTCCATCAGAATACATCCTCATACAATATCGTTGTCGAAGTGTATAATGATCTCCTGGTTCTGCTCATCTCACTTAGCATCAGTCCATGTAGGTCTCTCCAAGCCTCTCTGTATTCATCCTGCTGGTCATTCCTTACAGAGCAATAATATTCCATAACGTTCATATACCACAATTTACCCAGCCATTCTCCAATTGATGGGCATCCATTCATTTTCCAGTTTCTAGCCACTACAAACAGGGCTGCTACAAACATTTTGGCACATACAGGTCCCCTTCCCTTTTTTAGTATCTCTTTGGGGTATAAGCCCAATAGAAACACTGTTGGATCAAAGGGTATGCACAGTTTGATAACTTTTTGGGCATAATTCCAGATCGCTCTCCAGAATGGCTGGATTCGTTCACAACTCCACCAACAATGCATCAATGTCCCCGTTTTCCCGCATCCCCTCCAACATTCATCATTGTTTTTTCCTGTCATCTTAGCCAATCTGACAGGAGTGTAGTGATATCTCAGAGTTGTCTTAATTTGCATTTCTCTGATCAATAGTGATTTGGAACACTCTTTCATGTGAGTGGTAATAGTTTCAATTTCTTCATCTGAAAATTGTCTGTTCATATCCTTTGACCATTTATCAATTGGAGAATGGCTTGATTTTTTATAAATTTGAGTCAGTTCTCTATATATTTTGGAAATGAGGCCTTTATCAGAACCTTTAATTGTAAAGATGTTTTCCCAGTTAGTTACTTCCCTACTAATCTTGTTTGCATTCGTTCTGTTTGTACAAAGGCTTTTTAATTTGATATAATCAAAATTTTCTATTTTGTGATTGGTAATGGTCTCTAGTTCATCTTTGGTCACAAATTTCTTTCTCCTCCACAAGTCTGAGAGATAAACTATCCTATGTTCTTCTAATTTATTTATAATCTCGTTCTTTATGCCTAGGTCATGGACCCATTTTGATCTTATCTTGGTATGTGGTGTTAAGTGTGGGTCCTTGCCTAATTTCTGCCATACTAATTTCCAGTTATCCCAGCAGTTTTTATCAAATAATGAAATCTTATCCCAAAATTTAGAATCTTTGGGTTTGTCAAACACTAGATTGCTATAGTTGACTATTCTGTCTTGTGAACCTAACCTTTTCCACTGATCAACTAATCTATTTCTAAGCCAATACCAGATGGTTTTGGTGACTGCTGCTTTATAATATAATTTTAGATCAGGTACAGCTAGACCACCTTCATTTGATTTTTTTTTCATTAATTCCCTTGAGATTCTCGACTTTTTATTGTTCCATATGAATTTTGTTGTTATTTTTTCTAAATCATTAAAATATTTTCTTGGAAGTCTGATTGGTATAGCACTAAATAAATAGATTAGTTTAGGGAGTATTGTCATCTTTATTATATTTGCTCGGCCTATCCAAGAGCACTTAATATTTTTCCAATTATTTAAGTCTGACTTTATTTGTGTGAAAACTTTTTTGTAATTTTGCTCATATAATTCCTGACTTTCCTTTGGTAGGTAGATTCCCAAATATTTTATGCTATCAACAGTTATTTTGAATGGAATTTCTCTTTGTATCTCTTGCTCTTGGATTTTGTTGGTGGTGTATAAGAATGCTGAGGATTTATGGGGATTTATTTTGTATCCTGCTACTTTGCTAAAATTATGAATTATTTCTAATAGCTTTTTAGTAGAATCTCTGGGGTTTTCTAGGTATACCATCATATCATCTGCAAAGAGTGATAGTTTGGTTTCCTCATTGCCTACTCTAATTCCTTTAATCTCTTTCTCGACTCTTATTGCAGAGGCCAGTGTTTCTAATACAATATTGAATAATAATGGTGATAGTGGGCAACCTTGCTTCACTCCAGATCTTACCGGGAAAGGTTCCAGTTTTTCCCCATTGCATATGATGCTTACTGAAGGTTTAAAATATATGCTCCTAACTATTTTAAGGAAAAGTCCTTTTATTCCTATGCTCTCAAGTGTTTTTATTAGGAATGGCTGTTGGATTTTATCAAATGCTTTTTCTGCATCTATTGAAATGATCATATGGTTTTTGTTTGGTTGGTTGTTGATATAGTCAATTATGTTAATAGTTTTCCTAATATTGAACCAGCCCTGCATTCCTGGTATAAATCCTACTTGGTCATAGTGTATTATCCTGGGGATGATTTTCTGTAATCTTTTTGCTAATATTTTATTTAAGATTTTAGCATCAATATTCATTAGGAGATTGGTCTATAATTTTCTTTCTCTGTTTTCAGCCTACCTGGTTTAGGTATCAGTACCATATCTGTGTCATAAAAGGAGTTTGGTAGGACTCCTTCAATCCCTACTTCTTCAAATAGTTTATTTAGCATTGGAGAGACAAGACACTTTCAAAGAAAAAAGTGACGGATAGTGTTAAAGTCAATAGCCAGATAAAGAACATTAAGATTGAGAAAAGAAGAGACATCAAATAGAGAGAATCTTCTCAAGGTGCTTAGCACCAAAAAGAAGTATATGTAACAATAGCTAGTGGAAATAGATGGAATAAGTGAAGGGTTTTTAAGGATGAGAAAGATATGAGCATACACAGACATTTAAACAGATTTACATTAGGTATGTGTTAGTGACTGTTACACTCATGGTTCTAAGATATGCTTTCTTGTTCATTCATTACATTTCTAATTTAGAATTGATTCTTGCATCTCAAGGCTTCCTTGTGATAGCAATTATTATATATCTTTCTGAAAGCTATGATTTCCTCTCCTCCCCCAATATAATATTATTATATATATAATTATGATGCATTAATCAAGTCAACATATCAACAGAAAACCAATTACAGAAGAAAGTACACTTTGTTGACTCCACTAGGCACTGACACTCCTCAAATGTCCCATTCTAAAGGTCTTCAAACACTTGATTTTACATTAGGTCATTACCTTTACCACTCTTGCTACCTAGATAACAAAGGAAATTTATCTTGAATATTTTTTTGTTTGTAATTTAATGATAATAAATTATACTTCAGTTTTTTCCCTTGGAAAACTATAGGATTATGGGGATTGAATGTCAATTGTAAATACATACATATAACACACATCACACATGCACACACACATGTGTGTGCCTATTATTGGCAGATGTACAATGCCCATGTGAATATTCATGTGGGCATAGAAATGTACATGTGTGTAGCTGTATATACAGAAATATTGTTCAATAAAGGTATGCTGCATATCTGTATGTGTACATAAACTTATATATCTATGTATGCAAATATACATATATATGTGCATTATATTTATATATTTACATATGAACATATACATAGTGATACAGAAGCATTGTACATATGTGTAAATAGTTATTTTTGCTTGTCTGCTTTTCTTTTTTACAAGAGAAGATTTCCTGAAAGTTAGTGGAAGGAGTATGTCTTAAAATGACTGATATAAAAACTATGAGTTGATATTTATTTAAAATGTCCAAGCTATTTTATACATTATATTATTTAGTCCTCATGGCAATCCTTTGAGATAATAATGAAATCAATATCAGCATCCCTTTTTCATAGAGGAGGTCAAGCTAACTGCCTTGTATCAAAGACCTCTTGCTAAAATGTATTCCTGAATAGAGGATTCTACTCATTCCAGTAGGAACATAAAATTTAATACTAGATCAGATAATAATCAATAAATCTTCTGATAAGTTGAAGTAACTATCCATTCCAGATGACAGGAAAATGCAAGTCAGCAGGCTTCAAGTCAAAAATTCTATGGATAAAAAGATAATAGATAGATAGATATGAATATATATATATATATCCCATACTTTTTTACTCATTTTTTTTTTTTTAGGTTAAGGTCTGCCTTTAGGGTGGGAGGGGTTTTCCAAGGGATTGCAGCTACTGGGTCAGGGCTGATTCAGTCCTGGTGCTGGGTGGGCATGGCTGGGTCCCCTGAGATTCTGGTGCTTTGGGGTTCACTGTTGATCTTTTGTGTTTGTGCTGGATGTTTTATAACTTCTCTGCTGATCTACTAGCTTGCAGCCAGGGCAGAGTGTCCAACACTGCTGTAAATTCCTCCCTGTAGGAGCCTCTGCCATGTGCAGTCTGCAATGCCAAGAGAGTCAGCAATGCCTGAGGGCTCTGTGCTGTCTGTGCTGGTGTTTGTGGTCAGCTGTTTGTGTTAGGCTGCCTTCCTCCCATTTCAGATTGAAACAGACCTTTTCTGGTTTCCTCTGTAAATTCTCTGCTATGAGGAGTCTGCACTGCCCCAGGACTCTGAGCTGTCTCTGCTGGCGTTTGGCGCTCAGATGGTTGCGATGGCTGCTTCCCTCCCATTTCCAATTGAAACAGACCTTTTCTGGCAATCTTTGAAATTATCTTCTGCTGATAATTTGTTGCACTCCCAATATTGCTACTCCAGAAGTAATTCAGAGACTAGATTTATTAATTATTGTGAAGGTTGTAAATAAGGTCAGAGAGAAACTTGTGTTGTCTTAGACATCTTGGCTCTGACCTCAGAAGAAAGATTAAATAAATAAATAAATGGTTAGAAAGATAAATAGATAAATAAATATATAGATATAGATATAGATATCCCTCTACACATACACACAAACACACACACACACACACACACATACATACACACACACACACACACACACACACACACACACACACAGTTTTATTGGCCAGGAGTTGTTCATTGTATATTTTTATTATTCTTTGCTTCTTTCAACAAAATAATAATTTCTCTCAAAGAAAAAATTATTTTCTATCTTCTAAAGGCCTCAAAAGCTCTCAAATCCCTTCCTAGTCTTCAGGCAAAATGTAGTATCTCATCAGCAATTAGGATATTAAATGCCCCAAGCTTGAATAGTTATTTTGGTGTGATATCTTTTATGCAATCCTATAATAGGAAGCACCTTGGTGAAAAATGAACATCTGAGGCAACATTTTGATGTACTGAACCAAATGTGTTTGGTTTGATTTGGTTTCTTAAGGAAAAAAAAATTGCAGATTAGTCTAATCAATGGAAAATAATACATACCTACAGATCCCCCTTTTCCAGAGACTTATATAAACCTAGTCACATATAGTCCCAGACTACTGGAAGTGTTTCCTGAAGAAAATATTCCTTGTAACTTCTGATAGTTAATCATTATGAACTTGACAAGCACTTCCATAAATAAAGAACAACAGAGAAAGAGAATTGTATATGAGCTATGGATTTCTTTTATGTAAAAACTTTTATAAAATTCAGCTACTAATTTCTAACACTGTCCAACTTGTCTACATCTTCCTCTGAACTTACTTAGTTTGTTTCTTCTTTTTACTTTTTAAAAGTGTTTTATTAACAACTTTTTTCTTCCCTTCCCTTTTTTTCCCTTCTTTTTAAAATTATTTTTACATATAACTATCTTTTCATTTTTCCCACCAACAAAGAAAGTTCTCCCGTGTTATAAATAAGCATAGTGAAATGAAAAAAAAAATTATGCATTGTCCATTCTTAAAATGTTTCATTCTTCAATTCTTCAAGTGCATCATCTCTCTGTCAAGAAGTGGGGACAAGGATCTTTGATCCTTTGTAATTGGAGTTAGTCAATGAATTTATCAGAGTTCTTAACTTATTCAAATCATTATTATTATTCTTTACATTGTTGAAGTCCTTATCTAAATCATTCTCCTTGTCTGTTCACATCATTTCAAATGCTATCTTAATAATTAACCAAAAAATTAAGAAAATGAGATAATATAATCTCTATTGCTTTTCAGTCAATTGTGACAACAGTGATGTGGTCCATCACTGAATATGTCTTGTGAAAGCAGGTGAGCAACAAGAAAAAATTTTAATGAGCTAGGCATTGTATTCAGTGATGGGGATATAAACATGGGAAAAAAGAAAAAGAAAAACAGCTTCTGCCTTCAAGGAGTTTACATTTTAATGGAGAAGTACAATACACAAAAGTAAGCTCAAAGAGATTTGGGGAATGAGTGGTCTCAAATGGCTATATAAGGGTGATATCTAACAAAGAAGGGAGAATGAGCAGTCAGTCAAAGAGGATATTTCATTTAAATATATTTGACACACATCAGCTGAACTACCACTATTATGAATAACTTGTCAGAGGTCAATCAACTTTTTATAACATATTTAATTTGGAGGGGAGTGGAATATACAAAGAGAGGACATACTTATAGTCTTCTTTTAGCCCCTGAACAAATCTATTCACAATTCAGAGTTTGGAGTGGGCTAAGAGAAGATATGGATCTAGGAACTAAGGTTTCTTTTTGAAGTGTGAAGTCAGGGTCTGAGACAGTTGGAAGTGGCTATGTACTGACTACTTTGCCATTTCAAAGTCTTAGCAGATAAACATGTGATGAGGCCTGCACTTCTTACTATAGTCAGGGATGAATTGGGAGACTAAGTCATTCCCAGGCTGGCCAGTCCATTTTATACTTTCAACTGTTGTCAAACCCTACAGTAAGAAAGGAAGGTGTAGAAACATAATTTTGTTTTAGTTCTGACTTTTAAAATTACTCTACTATCAGACTGGGATCTTTATAAAGTTGAAGTATTTGCAGTTTAGGTTTCTTTTTTTTTATGACAATATGATGCAAACATGACTATTATCTTTGATGAGACAGGGCAGGAAAGGCAAGATAAATAGCCTGGGATGCACATCTATCTCTTCATTGATTCTCACTTACTCATTACTTGCTAGACCAAGTTTTTTCTTCCAGAAGTTTTCCTTTTAATCCTTTTTGCATTTCCTTTGTATCTAGTTAGTATGTACATTTCTTTTCCCTTGTTTCTCTCCTTGAGTGCAGGGATAGCTTTCTCTTCCTTATATCTGATTGCTTTGGACAGTGTCTGGTACATAATTTCTGGATGACTGTGAAATGAAGTTACAGGTTCACTGATTCAACTATAGCCATTATTTCAGTTCGGCTGATTCAACAACTATTTAGTAAGTATGTACTATTTGCCAGATAGTGTAGCCAACAGCAGAGATAACAAAGACAAAAGCAAGGTAGTCCCTGCTTTTGATGAATTTATATTTCTACTGCACAGGAAAAATCAGGAATACATTTTTTAAAAATCTCCATTATTATCTGTCTGTCTCTTTGTGAGTTTGTCTCTGTCTCTTTATCTGTCTCTGTTTCTCAGTTTCTCTTTCAAATAAGAAAAAAAAAAGTCCCTCTAATCACTGCAAGTTTACATTTCAAAGAAGTGCAAACAATAGTTAGTGTCTCAAAGGTAAGGTTTAAAGCTAGATTTCCCTGATTCCAAGGCCAGATCTCTTATTTATAATACCAAATCTCCACTTAGAGATGTAAGACAAGGGAAAATAAAGGCATGAATAGATAGATTTTCACATACTCTGAGCTTTGGATTATTTATCAAAATGATTGGCTTTGAGAGGGCTATGTCTCTTTGTGTAAAAACATATCCACCTTAAATAAGACTTTCTAGTTTGACATCCAATTACAAATTTGGAAATTGAATTAGATTCACTGAATGGTTCACAAACCTTCTGAATGAGCCTGGGCCAAATTTTGGAGAAACCTGGTATAATGTTCAGGCTAGCTTTCTGAAGGTCCTTCCTACAGGTCTTGGTCTTTAGATAGAGAAGTGATGAAGACAGGAAAGACACCAGGAGGATGGTCAAAAATGGAATGTCTCATTTTCAGTCCTTCTCAGCCCTAAAACACCTTATTACAATTACATCATTATAGCATACTGATTATGTGTGAACTAGAGAACCATTACATCACCATGTTAAGTACTAAGAATATGTATACTAAAGAAACCATTTATCACACATTTAACTATAAGCACCATGCTGACCTAGATTCAAGTACACCCTTGAATCTCTGTCCTCTACATGTGGAGAGCTTGATCCTTCAGGCCAATAATTATAAGCAACTTATTTGCAAAGTCTTCAGTTGAAAATCTATTAGAATCCAGCAATTCTGCTCATGTTTTTGATTCTTCAGGTTGGTACAGCTCTCCAGTGTTTGAGAACACACTAGATTGTGGGCAACAAGAGAATGAGTCTGAAAGTGCCAAGTTCTTAAGTCTTTGAAAAATACCTGATGGGGAGTTCTCCAATTAAATTCTATCTGACAAAAGTTCATGAAGTACCTACTATATGCAAAGTGTTACTAAAAAAATACAAAGTTGAAAAAAAATATATAGTCCTTGAAATCAAGGAGATCATTGAGGGTTACAGCATGGATCTAATATGAGTAAATACATGATAACTTTAGGAACAGATCATGGTCAACTTGGAAACTCAGCAAAAGGTTTCTTTTCTATAAAATAAGGTCTTTCTCCCAGGATAAAGTCATCATTTCTAGACTCATCCCTATGATGGCTCAAACCTTCAATGAAACCATCTCCCTGAGTCTCTTCTCTCTTTTCTTTGGAGGACTGGAAGCCAGCGTACCAAACTCCTCCCTGTGTCTTCTTTTGCAGATGTCCGATATTAGACTTTTTGACTCACTCCATTTGTATCTGCTGCTCTCCCTGGTTTCTATTCCACCAAACAAGATGCTTGCATCAAGTATTGCATTATTTCCCTCTTGCTACTTTATTCCCCCTTTTATGTGTGGTCTTCCCTTTTAGACGTGTAAGATTTCTAAGGTCAAGAACTATTTTTCTTTTAATTAATTGTATCTTCAGCATTTAGCATGAGTGGCATCATAATAATAGCCTAATAAAATTTGGGGGGATTTAATTTTCTCTTTTTTTTCATATTTTTAGAGGTAAGGAAAGGACACTTGTCCTTGCTGGAGGTTCACCAGACAATCATGGTGCCTGATCCTGCCTTAGCAGTGGTGAACTGCCTTAAGTTGGAAAAGGAGATATTTTGATCACCTCCTTTCCCAACTTTGACCAGTTCACTACTGCTAAGGCAGTCTATTCTCTCCCTCACCCTCACCTGATACACAGAGACTTATATTAGTACCAGAATAAACACAGATAGACAACTTTCCTAGCTCAGTATATCTTATAATTCCATAAGCTCAAGTAATACACGAATCTCAGACACTTCCAGGAGGAGGGAATACAAGTGAGTAAAGCCATGCCTAATGGGGAAGGTTTCATAAGGGAGGTGGCACCTTGAGGTGAGATGAGTACTCTAAAAGGCATAGGTAAAAACTTACTTAAGTCTTAGATGTTCAATGGGAGTTATGAGTAGAAATATCAATTGTTGCCTTGAATATTAATCAAAAAACATTATGAAATATCTGCTACATTACTGAATAAATGGTTATTAAGTTTTTTTTGGTCTATGTTTTCTTTTACAACATGATTATTGTGGAAATGTTTTGCATGACTACAGATGTATAACTTATATTGAATTGTTTATCTTATTAATGAGGGGAAAGGATGGGAAAGGAGAAAAGGATAAAATTAGAAATTCCAAGTTTTAAGAACGAATATTAAGAGTTGTTTTCACATGTAAGTGGGGAAAAAGAACAAAAAAATAATTTAAAAAAAATTAAATCCCACCTTCCCCAGAATACCTTTCTCATACTTTAATTCTAGGGTCTCTTCTCTGCTATGTTAAACATTGTACTAAGCATACAAAAAAAATATGCAAAAAAAAAAAAAAGACAATATTCTATCACTACCCTTGAGCAACTTCCAATCTAATAGGGAGACAAAATGCATGAAAACAAACAATAAAGAGAAAACACAAGGCATAATTAGCAGAGAAGAGACCCTAGAATTAAAGTGTGAGAAAGATTTTCTGGGGAAGATGAGATTTAATTTTTAAAAATTTATTTAGTATTTTCTTTTTCCCCACTTACATGTGAAAACAATTTTTGATATTCATTTTTAAAACTTTGAGTTTCTAATTTTATCCTTTCCCCCTTTCCCATACTTTCCCTTCATTAATAAGGCAAACAATTTAATATAGGTTATACATGTGTAGTCATACAAAACAGTTCCATAATAGTCACGTGTAAAAGAAAACAGACCAAAAAAAGCCCTCAAGAAAAATAAAGAAAACAATAAAAAAGTGTGCTTCAATCTGTATTCAGACACCATCAGTTCTTTCTCTGGGGATGGATAGCATTTTTGTTTGTCTTGTGTTCTTCAGAGTTGTCTTGGATTGTTGCATTGTTGAGAACAGCTAAGTCGTTCATAGCTGATCATTTTATAACATTGCTGTTATTTTATGCACAGTATATTTCACTTTGCATCAGTTGATGAAAATCTTGACATATTTTTCTTAGAGAATCCTGCTCATTTCTTATAGCATAATAGTATTTTATCATAATTATATATCACAGTTTGTTCCACCATTACCCAATTGATGGGCATCTTCTCAATTTCCAATTCTTTGGCCCCAGAAAAGAACTACTATAAAATATTTTTGTACAGCTAGGTCCTTTTCCCTTTAAAAAAATCTTTTTTTGGTATATAGAACAAGTACAAGTATTTCTAGGTCAAAAAGTTTAATGGTTTTATAGCTCTTTGGACACAGTTTTAGATTGCCCTACACAACAATCAAATCAGGTTACATTGTTACCAATAATGCATTAATGTCTCATTTTCCCCCATATCCCTCCCACCATTTGTCATTTTACTTTTCTGTCTTATTAGCCAATTTAATAGGCATGAGGCAGTATGTCAGAAGTTTTAATCTCCATTTCTCCAATCAGTGAATTACAGCATCTTTGAAAATAGTCTATAAATAGTCTTAGTAACCTCATCTGAAAACTGATCATATCTTTTGATCTTTTATCAATTGGAGAATGGCTCTTGTTTTTATAAATCAGGCTCAGTTTTTGGTATTTTTGAGAAATGCCTTTGTCAGAGATAATCTCTTCATTTTTTCCCGTGTTACTATTACTAACTTCCTACCCTAAAAATGAGAAAATTTTTATGAGTTGGAAGTATTATTTTCCCATATAGGAATATAGGTAGTCTAATTTTATTGAGTTCCTTATTATTTTTGTTTTGCATTTGTCTTTTTTATGCTTCTCTTAGAGTCAAGTATTTGAAAGTATAATTTTCTATTTAGCTGTAATGTTTTCATCAAAAATGCTCAAAAGTCCTCTGTTTCATTGAATATCTATTTTTCTTTCTGAATGATTATACTCAGTTTGACTGGGCATGTGGTTCTTGGTTGTAATCTTAGTCATCTGGCATATCATATTTCAGGCCCTCATATTCTATAAGGTAGAAGCTCCTAAATCTTGAGTTATCTTGACTGTCACTCCACTGTACTTGAACTGTTTCTTTCTGGCTGTTTGCAATATATTTTCTTTCACTATAGAGTTCTGGAATTTATATTCTATAGTATTCCTGGGACATTTCATTTTGGGACCTCTTTCAGAAGGTGCTTGTCAGATTCTTTCAATTTCTATTTTATCCTTTGATTTTAAATATCAAGGCAATTTTCCTTGACAATTTCTTGAGATATGATGTCTAGGCTTTTTTGTTTTTATTTTTTATTTTCCTTTTGATCCTGGCTTTCCTGTAATCCAATAATTTCTAAATTATCTCTCCTGCTTCTATTTTCCAGGTCAGTATAACCTGGAACATTTCTTCATATTATCTTCTATTGTTTCATTCTTTTGGTTTCATTTTATTTTATTTTATTTTTTATTTCTTACTAAGTCATTAAGTTTCATTTGCTCAATTTTCATTTTTAAGAAACTATTTTCTTTAGTGAGCTTTTGTAACTTCTTTTCTGTTTTTCCAATTCTACTTTTAAAGCAATTGTTTTCTTAAATAGATTTTCTCTCCATTTGGCCAGTTCTACTTTTTAATGCATTCTTCTCCTTCTTAGATTTTTGTACTCCCTTTACCATTTAGTCCAGTCTGCTTTTTAAGGTTTTATTTTCTTCACTTTCTCTTTCTCTCTCTCTCTCTCTCTCTCTCTCTCTCTCTCTCTCTCTGTGTGTGTGTGTGTGTGTGTGTGTGTGTGTGTGTGTTGTTAACAATTTACCAAGCTGTTAAATTGTTTTGGATGATTGTCTTGCATCACTCTTATTTTTCTTTTTACTCTCTTACTTGATTTTCAAAATCATTTTTAGCTCTTTCATGGCCTGAAACCATTTCATATTTTCCTTAGAGGCTTTAGATATAGGAGTTTTGACTTTGTTATCTTCTAAGTGTGTATTTTGAACTTCCTTATCATTGTTGTAGTTTCCTATGGTCAGAATATTTTTTTTAGTTCTTTACTCATTTTCTCAGCCTACTACTATTTTAATCTTTCTTAAAATAGGTATCTGTTTTTACATTGGACAATACCCTGTTCCAAGTTTTAGGGGTTTATGCAGTCGCTTTCAGAGATACTTCCGGTGACCTGTAACTTCTTCAGTTCTTCCAAGTTGCCATAAGGTAAGGAGAGGTATTTCCCTTTTTCCTAGCCTGTAAGTACTCTCTTCTGCCCTGGAACCAGGAAAATAATTCCCTCTGGCCACAAGCTGGTAGTGCTCTTCTTTGCTCTGGGACTGCCACCCAGGATTGTGACCAGGATTCAAATATAGATAAAGTAACAGAGTTCTTCCTTACTGCCAGCAAATATAGCCCTATAATCTCCTTGTGATCAGTTATTGAACCCCATTATCATCTGGACTGAGAGGGCCAGAAGCCACCACTGTTGATTCAGTGGCTCTTAAAACCTGTTCCTTGGTTGCTGGGGTTATGCTTGCTCCACCTGTGATGGACTGTGCTCCCCTCTTACCCAAGTGTACTAAACCTTCTCTGCAGATCATCTAAGTTTTCTTTAGCATCTGTGCTTTAGAGGTCTGGAAACTTACATTGCTACCACTGATGAATTTGCCACATGGCCTGTTCTTAGTTTGCTAGGGTAGAGGCTGTGCTGGTGAGGCCGGTGCCAGACTGCACTCCATTCTAATCCTGGTGTGACAGGCTCCTCTTGCTGAAGTTCCAAGTTGTCCTAGGCTGGGTAAATTGCCTCACTGTCTTTCTGTGGGTTCTGACAATCTGAAATATATTTGGAGTCATTATTTAAAGGTAGTTGGAAAACTTTGGGGAAGACATCAGGAACACATTTGGGAATTTTTTTTTTCCCTAGTAAATTTATTTATTTTTAATATACATTGCTTTATGAATCATGTTGGGAGAAAAATCAGAACAGAAGGGAAAAACCATGGAAGAAAATTTTTAAAATACAGAAAAAGCAAGTGAACATAGTATGTGTTTATTTACATTCAGTCTATTAGTTCTTTTTCTAGATACAGAAGGCATTTTCTATCCAAAATCTATTGGAGCACTGAACCACTGAGAAGAATCAAGTCTTTCATAGTTGATCATCACACATTTTTGTTGTTATTGCATACAATGTATTTTTAGTTGTCCCTGTTTCACTTAGCATCGGTTCATATAAATTTTCCTAGGTCCTTGTAAAATCAGCTTTCTCATCATTTTTTATAGAAAAATAATATTAAATTACCATTACATACCATAATTTGTTCAGCCATTCCCCAATGCCCAAATTATGAGAGAAGTTAAATACATTCATATTTTTTGCTACTACAAAAAGAGTTGTCATAACATTTTTGTACATGTGGGTCCTTTCCCCTTCTTTATGATTTCCTTGGAATACAGATCCAGGAATGGCACTTCTGGGTCAAAGTTATGCACAGTTTTATAGCCTTTTGAGCATAGTTCCAAAGTGCTCTCCAGAATGGTTGTATCATTTCACAACTCCACCAACAATGCATTAATGTCCCAGTTTTTTCACATCCCCTTCAATATTTATCATCATTTTTTCCTGTCATCTTAGCCAGTTTGAGAGGTAGGAGGTGTTACCTTAGAGTTTTTTTTAATTTGTATTTTTCTAATCATTTTTTATATGACTATAGATTGCTTTAGTTTCATCATCTGGAAATTATCTATCTGTATCAGTTGGGGATTGCCTTGAATTCTTATAAATTTGACACAATTTTTTATATAGTTTAGAAATGAAAACACTGTCTGTTAAGATTTTTCCTAGCTTTGTATTTCCCTTTTACTCTTGTTTCTGTTGGTTTTGTTTGTGCAAAACCATTTTCATTTAATGTAATCAAAGTTGTCCATTTTGCCTTTCACAATGTTCTCTAGTTTTTCTTTGGTTATAAACTCCTCCCTTCTCCAAAGGTCTGAAAAGTAAATTATCCCTTTTTCTCCTAAATTGTTTATGGTATCATCCTTTATGCCCAAACCATATACCTATTTTGACCTTATTTTGGTATGGGATATGAGATATAGCCCTATGCTGAGTTTCTGACATTATTTTCCAGGTGTCCCAGCAATTGTCAAGTAGTGAGTTCTTATTCCAAAAGCTGATGTTTGGGGATTTATTAAATAGTAGATTGCTACAGGCCTTGATTATAGTGTCATTTGTGTCTAATCTTTTCCACTGATCCACCATTCTATTTCTTAGCTAGTACTGAATGGTTTTGATGACTGTTGCTTCATAATATAGTTTTAGATGTGATACAATTAAGTCATCACACTTTGTATTTTTTTTTTCATTAATTTCCTTGGTATTCTTGACCTGTTGTTCTTCCAGATGAATTAAGTTGTTATTTTTTCTAGTTTTATAAAATAATGTCTTGGCAGTTTCATTTGTATGACATTGAACAAATAGACCAATTTAGGAAGAACTGTAATTTTTATTATATAAATTTAGCCTAGCCATGAACAATTAATATTTTCCCAATTGTTTAGATTGACTTTATTTGTGAGAAATGTTTTGTAATTATATTTATATAGTTATTGGGTTTCTCTTAGCAGAAATGCCTCAGTATTTTATTTTGTCTATAATAATTTGAAATGGAATTTCTTTTTCTATCTCTTATTGATGAGGCTTATCAGAAACATATAGAAATGCTGATGATCTGTGTGATTTTAATTTATATCCTGCAACTTTGCAAAAGCTGTTAATTGTTTCAAGTATGTCTTTGGATGATTGTCTAGGAATCTCTAAATATAAAATATCATCTACAAAAAGTGAAAGTTTTCTTTTTTCATTGCCTATTCTAATTCCTTTAATCTTTTTTTTTCCTTTTCTTATTGCTAAAGCCAACAGTTCTAGTACAATGTTGAATAATAATGGTGAAAATGGGTATCCTTGTTTCACCCCTGATATGAATGTATTTAACTTCTCTCCATTACAAATAGTGCTTGCTTTTGGTTTTAGATAGATACTGCTTATTATTTTAAGGAAAGCTCCTTTTATTCCTATGTTCTTTAGTATTTTTAATATGAACGAATGCTATATTTTGTCAAAAGCCTTTTCTGCATCTATTAAGATTGTCATATGATTTCTGTTGGGTATTGACATGGTCAATTATGGTAATAGTATTCCTGATTATTGAACCAGCCCTGCATTCTAGTATAAATCCCACTTGGACATAGTGTATTATCCTGTTGATAATTTATTGTAAACTCTTTGTTAATATTTTATTTAATTCATAGGGAGATTGGTCTATAATTTTCTTTCTCTGTTTTGACTCTTTCTGGTTTAAAGAATTTGTGTTGTAGAAGGAATTTGGCAGTACTCCTTCTTTCCCTACTTTTCTAAATAATTTACATGGTATTGGAATTAATTGTTCTTTAAAAGTTTGGTAAAATTCACTTGTAAATCCATATGACCCTGGAGATTTGTTCTTAGGAAGCTTATTAATGACATTTTCAATTTCTATTTCTAAAATGGGACTGTTTAAGTAATTTATGCTAATCTGGAAAATTTATATTTTGTAAATATTCATACATTTTGGTTAGATTGTCACACTTGCTGCCATACAATTGGGCAAAACGGCTTCTAATTATTGTTTTAATTTCTTTTTCACTGGTGGTAAGTTTGCTTTTTTCATTTTTGATGCAGGTGATTTGGTTTTTTTCATTTCTTTTTCTGATCAAATTAATCAAATGTTCATCTATGTTGGTTTTTTATAAAACAAATTCTTAATCTTATTTAGTTCAATTGTTTTCTTAGTTTCTATTTTATTGATCTCTCCTTTAAATTTCAAAAAATTCTAATATGATATTTCATTGAGGATTTTAATTTCTTCCTTTTCTAACTTTTTTAGTTGCATGCCCAATTCATTGGTCTCTTTCTCTATTTTATTCATGTAGCTATTTATACATATAACATTCCCCCTCAGAACTGGTTTGAACAAAAACTTTTTTAACTTAATATAATCAAAATTATCTACTTTATAATCAATAATAACTCTAGTTCTTCTTTGGTCACAAATTCCTAACTCCTTCACAAATATGACAGGTAAACTATCCTATGTTCTTTTAATTTATTTATAATATCATTCTTTATGTCTAGATCATGAACCCATTTTGACCTTATCTTGGTATACAGTGTTACATGTGGGTCTATGCCTACTTTCTGCCATAGTAGTTTCCAATTTTCCCAGCAAATTTTGTCAAATAATGAATTATTATCCCAAAAAGTGGGGTCTTGGGGTTTATCAAATATTAAATAAGAAAGGAAGCAATAAACTTGGAAAATATTTTTACATCCAAAGGTTCTGATAAAAGCTTAATTTCTAAAATATATAGATAATTGACTCAAATTTATAATAGTTCAAACCATTCTCCAATTGATAAATGGTCAAAGGATATGAACAGACAATTTTCAGATGGAGAAATTGAAACTATTTGTAGCCACATGAAAAGGTGCTACAAATCACTATTGATCAGAGAAATGTAAAGTAAGACAACTCTGAGATACCACTACATACCTCTCAGATTGGCTAAGATGATAGGAAAAGATAATGATGAATGTTGGAGGGGATGTGGGAAAACTGGAACACTGGTACATTGTTGGTGGAACTGTGAATGGATCCAATCACTCTGGAGAGCAGTTTGGAACTATGCTCAAAAAGTCATCAAAATCCATATCCTTTGATCCAGCAGTGTTTCTACTGGGATTATATCCCAAAGAGATCTTAAAGGAGGAAAAGGCACCCACATATGCAAAAATGTTTGTATCAGCCCTCTTTGTAGTGGCAAGAAACTGGAAGCTGGGTGGATGCCCATCAATTGGAGAATGGCTGAATAAATTGTGTATATGAATGCTATGGAATATTATTGTTCTGTAAGAAGCAACCAGCAGGAAAATTTCAGAGAGGCTTGGAGAGACCTACATGAATTGATGCAAAATGAAATGAGCAGAACCAGGAGATCATTATACATGGCAACAACAAGACTATATGACAATCAATTTTGGTAGACATGGGTCTTTTCAACATTGAGATAATTCAAATCAGTTCCACTTATGCAGTGAGGAACAGAGTCATCTAAACCCAGAGAGAGAACCATGAGAACAGAGTGTGCAACCCAACATAGCATTCTCACTCTCTCGTTGTTATTTGCTTGCACTTTGTTTTCTTTTTCAGGTTTTCTCTTTCTTCCTTCTTGATCTGATATTTCTTGCGCAACAAGATAACTGTATAAATATGTATACATATATTGGATCTAACATATATTTCAACATATTAACATGTATCGGACTATCTGCCAACTAGAGGAGGGGATGGGAGAAAGGAGGTGAAAATTCATAACAAAAGATTATGCCAGGGTCAATGTTGGAAAAATTACCCATGCATATGCTTTGTAAAAAAAAAAAAAAACAAACAAACAAACAAACAAAAAAAAAAAAAAACCCACTTTAATAAAAATTTTAAAAAAATTGATTTGATTGAATCCCATACTTTTTAGCATGTTGTTTCATTATTGTCATACTCTTGGATAAAATTATGGATTATTTCTTTGATCTGTTGTTTGACCCACTCATTTTCTTAGAATTAAATTATTTAATTTCCAAATGGATTTTAGTCTATCTTTCTCTGCCCCTTTATTGAATATGATTTTATTGAACTTAGAAAAGGAAACATTGACTACTTTTGCCTTTCTGCATTTGATTCTGAGGTTTTTTGGTGCTAATACATGATCAGTTTTTGTTGAAGATGTGCCAAGAAAAAGGTGTATTCCTTTCTGTCCCTATTCAATTTTATCCAGAAGTCTATCATATCTACATTTTTCTAGGATCCTATTAACCTTTCTAGTTTTTTTCTTATTTGTTTTCTGGTTAGATTTGTCTGATTCTGATGGGGGAGGTTAATGTTTCCCACTAAAATAGTTTTGCTGTCTATGTTTTCCTGTAAATGGCTTAAAATGTTATCTCAGGATGTGGCTGCTCTACCACTTGATGCATACATATTTAGTATCTTTACTATTTCCTTGTTTATAGTGCTTTTTATCAAAAAGTAGTTTCCTTCCTTAATTCTTTTCATAAAAGTATTTTTTTTTCCATCTGAGATCAGAAATGGTACTCCTGCTTTTTTTTTTTTTTTACTTCAGCTGCAGCATAATAAAATCCACTCAAGCTTTTTACCTTTACTTGTATTTGTCACTCTGTGCCAAATGCCTTTCTTGTAAACAACATATTGTAATATTCACATTTTTAACCCCCTCTGCTATTTGCTTCCATTTTATTGGAGTGTTCACCCATTAACATTCACAGTTATAATTTGCTGCTCTGTGTTTCCCTCCATCCTATTAGATAACAGGAAAAGATAATGATGAATATTGAAGGACCTGTGGGAAAACTGGGGACACTAATACATTGCTGGTAAAGTTGTGAAATGATCCAATCATTTTGGAGAGCAATTTAACCTTTAAATAATAAATATTTTCTCCTGTTTACCTTTCTATGCTTCTCTTGAGTTCACTGTTTATAGTTTTTGTTTGAGTCTTGCAGGGTAGTTAATTCTTAATTGTAACTCTTGGTTCTTTGGCTTCTGGAATATGGTATTCCAGCCCCTCTGATCTTTTATTATAGAAGCTGCCAGATCTTGGGTAAGCCTTACTGTTGCTCCTTGATATTTGAATTGTTTTGTTTTGTTTTGCTTTGTTTTCTGGCAGCTTGCAATATTTTTTTTTTCTTTAATGTTGTAGTTTCGAAATTTACAACAATATTCTTTGGGGTTTTCCTTGTGGGATCTCTTTCCAAATGTGATGGATGGATTCTTTCAATGAGTATTTCCCCTTCTGTTTCTAGAATATTGAGGTAGTTTTTCTTAATGATCAATGATCTCTTAAAGAATGCTATCCAGGTTCTTTTTCTTTTTTGGTTATGGCCTTCAGTTTTGCCAATAATTCTTAAATTGTCTTTTCTGCATCTATTTTCCAGGTCAGCTATTTTTCCAATGAAGTATTTCATGTTTTCTTCCATTTTTTTTATTCCTTTTAGATTGTTTGATTGATTCTTGCTGTCTCAGAAAGTCATTAGTTTCCATTTACCCTGCTCTAGTTTTTAATCTGTGATTTCCTTCAGTTATCTTTTGTATCTCTCGATTAGGTTAATTCTACTTTTTAAGGCATTGTTTTCGTCACACAATTCTTTTTCCTTCATACCTCTCATTTCTTTTCTCATTTTTAATTCTACCTTTCTTGTTGATCTTTTTAAGTCTTTTATGAGCACTTCTAAGAAGTCTCTTTGGGCTTAAGACCAATTCATATAATTTTTCGAGCTTTCATCTGTGGACATTTTGTCCTAATTTAAATTGGTGTTTTGTTCTATCCTGTCACCATAGTAGCTTTCTATAATCAAGGTTCTTTTTTGTTTCTTGCTCATTATTTTTATTATTATTTTTTTTTTTGCTATTTCCTCTTTAAAAAAAAAAGGTTGAGCTTTGGGTAAAGGAGGGACTGTTCCAAGCTTCCTCTGAAGTTCTGAGTCTTGGCTTTGAGCACAGGAACTTCTTGAGTTTGAAAGGGGTAGCTTTGCCTGCTCTTTTCAGAAAACACCTTGGTTTTTCCAGAGTTTGCCTTCTGAGCTGGGAATGGAAACTACTCCATTTTGCCATGATTAAGACCCTCTTACCGGCTTTCCCAGAGTTTATTTGAGCTGAGCTGAACATCCTTTTTGCCCCAATAAAACTGATTTTTCTTGAAGTTTTTCCAGGCTATCTTGAGCTGAAGAATGATTTCATTCCATTATACTCTGTTCAGAGTCTTGGCTTTATGTGGTTTTCTAGGAAAATTGGGAAAGCTCAAACAGCTTCTTGACTTACTCCACCATCTTGGTTCTATTCCAGAAAATTTTTTTGGAGTCCACATTTGGAATTTTCTTGACAAAAATACTGGACTGGATTGCCATTTCCTTCTCTAATTCATTTTATAGATGAGGAAATTGAGGCAAACTGAGTTAAGTGACTTGGTCAGGATCTGTTAAAAGTTTGAAGCCTTAGATTTAAACTCAAGAAAGTGAGTGTTTCTGACTCCAGACTTAGCATTCTTTCCTTGCACCACCTGAATGGTGATGCCAATATGTATACATTTCTTTAAAAAAAAAATCTGCTAGGAAAAAAAAAATGTACTACTGGAATAACCATCCAATTATGCAATTGGAATCATTCAACTGGGAATTAAATGAATGTTTATTTTGTATATGTGTGTGTGTGTGTGTGTGTGTGTGTGTGTGTGTGTGTATGTGTGTGTTTCCCCTGAGGCAATTGGGGTTAAGTGACTTGCCACAGGTCACACAGCTAGAAAGTGTTAAATGTCTGAGACCAGATTTGAACTCAGGCTCTCCTGACTTCAGGGCTGGTGCTCTATCCACTATGCCACCTAGCTGCCCTATACTATATGTTTTTGATAATTGAAATCTTATTGATTTTGGGTCCAGAGGGTCTAGAATACTGCAGGAGGAAATGGTTATATATATGCACAGATGGCATTTCCTATTGTAGTATTCTAGAAATTTCAATCATATAACTGATGAAACTTCAATTATCAGAAAATTTAGATAAAACATTCATCTAATTTCCACCTTTAATTACTCCTGATGGATAACTAGATGATTATTCCAACAGTAGATATTCCCCCCTGCTGTTTTTAATAGAAATAACTTTAAATGGAATGAATTAAAATTCACAATTTACAAATTATAATTAACAATTGCTTTGTTTCATAATATTCTTTCTTTCAATCCTAATTTAATTCTTATATGAATGGAAAATAGATCGTCTCTGAAGCTTCTCCAATCTGCACAATATCTAAATTTCACAAATGTTCAGATTAGTTGTTTAGTCTCAAATTGTTTTCTCTTATTTCCCCCAAAACTAGTACCTTTCTTATCTTTGGCTTTTGCTGTCTGGGAATTTATTCTTTAACAAGATTTTTTTTCTTCTAAATTTTACCCAACTTTCAAATAATATATAATTTTTTAGTACAGGGAAACTTCCCTAAAAAGAAGTCTGCTGCCTTCTCTCATTAACTGACTCACACTTTGGGTATTCTGACTCGTCTGTTTCATGGCAATATGAAGTTATAGGTCTCAGTAGTACAGGAATTTTTAAAGCCAATTTACTACTGGTTTTGAATGATAACCAAAAAACTGAGAGTGCCAACTTATTTGCTCTAAGAAATAATATAAAGTTTTGGGCTTGTACTCAGCTATTATTATTATTTTAACAACTGCCTTCTCTTGGCACAACCAGGCAAGATTATTCTGGGAAGCACTTATACCTCTGACAATGCTCCCACAGTTAGAATATATGCAATAAATCAGTTGCCTCCACTGCTGGGTTTTTATCCATTCTGGCTATGTATTCAATCTTTGCTAATATTGGTGTTTTCCTGCCAGTGTTACCATTTCATGGTCCTCGTTAAGTGCATCCCCACTCATTGAGGTTAGAAGTTGAGCTTGTTTAATAGTTGTCTTTTTTTTTTTTTTTTTTTTTTTTTTTTGGTGCTGCTTATATACCTAATCAACTTGATCCTGTTTTTGTTTTTTCTTTTCCTTTATTTTTATACCAACATTTCGTTTTCTTCCTTTTATTCACCCTGAAATGGCCTGGCTTTCATAAGCGCTTCTGTTAGCAATTCTGGTGCCCAATAAAACATATTTCTACAATGAATTTAAAGTGCAGCTGGTTTGCTGGATCTAAAACTAGTCTTCAATTGCATTTATCATTTTAGATGAACCTCATTATTTCAACTCTCAATGGAAAATTGCTTAAGGTCAAACACAATTCAGCAGGATTTGTTACCAAGAATGTCTGGTCTCCTGAATGTTGGGTGGCTACATCTTAATTATCACCACCGGTCAGTGGGGCCCATTTTCAGGATGAATATGCATGTCATTTCAGTATTTTTCACCTCATTTCTTCCTAAAGGAAATGCTTTGAACTTTATAGATATTGTCTTCAGTCATCTGAGAGTGGGGACTCTATTTTACTTTTCTTTAAATTCCCAGCACTTAGAACATAGTACTTAGCATATAGTAGGTACTTGAAAAAAGCTTACTCACTGATCTAACAAAGGGGAAAACTCAGTTTTCTTTAAGTTTTATACAGTTTCATTATAAGGTTAACAACAATGCTTATTTTCCTTTTTATTTGGGAATTATTTATAGATTCCAAGCGAGGAAGATCATAAAGGCCAATGTTCTGTCTTCATCTGTCTTGTTTATATCACATAGCTAACAAGTAGAAGGATTAGAATTAGAACTCATGACCTGAGGCTACAAACTCAATATTCTCTGGGTAGACTACATAAATTCAGTTCAATTTTGTGAAAAAAAAAAGTGACTTAAGTGACTTCTATGAACCAGATCCTAACTATAACATGGAATGGGTGGGATCACATGAAGAATGACTCTATAAAACCTTAAATACATAACTCACGCCTTTCAGAAATATTTATATTTCCTCACAGCAGTAAAATGTTGGCATATGAAAAGCTAGCTGGAAAATCATTGCCAATATAAAAAAACCAGCCAAGTTTTCATGTAAAGGAGGAAAAACAATAAACTGCAGAAACAAGGTTTAGCTTACATTCTTCACTGAGTTATTCTGATAAGTAATTGTGAGACACTTCCAGGACTGCCTTTGTCCTTGAGGTATCCAGTCGTTTTTAAAAGTGTAATCTGAAACAGCCTGCCCTAGCTTAGGGACCCAGTGGGCTTCTCATCAAATCCAGAAATCTCAGCAGGCCTGCAGGACATTCCCATGGTGAAAATTACCTAAAGAAAATAAATCAGATACTCTAAGCAAGGAGCCACAAGAGGTCATCTACTTTTTATCCTTGGCTCGGGACTGGATTCCACTTGAAAGATCATGAGGGAAAAGGAAACAAAAAAAAGAAAAAGTTGCCCACCAATCAAGTGCCTTATTGTAGATATCAACATCCTCTTTTAAAAATAATTATTTCATCATTAATATGTGCTTTCTTAAAAAAAAAAAGTAATCTTCAGAATAACCTTTATTTGATATTGTAAAATATGAGTAAGTGTGAGAAATTCACAAGGAACAAATGCTTCTCAATGCTGACATCATTTCATTGTTACTTCCCATGTGGGCATTTCACAAATTATTTCTGCTTTTCAGGAAGGGGAGGCAACATTGCTCTGTATCTTGTTTTAAAAACAAATTTGAAGGATATAAAAAAGGACAGAGGGTTGAGGTGATAAAAAGCAAGACATTTCCCCTTTCCCTCCCAAAACTAAAGGCAAAATAGGTAGGAAATCTCTTCTGAAACAAAGTATGGGTTCTGTTGTTCATTTGGTGTGTGTTTAAGGAAGGGGGGCGAGGAGGGGGGAAGTTTCATTAATGTTCCCCAATCCCTCAGCATAGCATGCAGCAGATGCAACAGTTTTGGTTTATATAGACATTACAAACAGCTAGTTTAGCAGACTACTAGTCTTCTAAGCTAGACCAAGCTTAAAAAGAAAAAAAAAAAAAAACAAAAACAAACATTGCTCCCCTGCTTGGTGGCATGTTATATCTGACTAACATCTGAGAGGAGGACAATCAGTGTAAGTTCGGTCACCAGATGCTGAGTTTTTGAGGGTTTTTTTAAATTGCTATTTCAATGACAATTCCTAATGGGCAACTACTAACAATGGTTCTTAACTAATATATATGTATATTTTTTTTATTTATACACACAAATAAACACATAAACATATGTACAATATATAAATGTACATCTAATATCTATCTATATATGCGTATATATGTATGTGTATACATATATTCACACAGATATTTGTGTAGATATAATTTTTAATCCTAATAGAAGTAAATGTTCATTCATTTGGAGGTTAGAGAAAATAAAGATGTTATAATTTTCCCTCACCTAAGTTGATTGATATCCTCAAATCTTGGAGGTGAGTTTAACCACAGTTAAGAACCCCAATATTAAGCCATAGGGAAGTTACTTTTGATAGTATTAGAAGAAGTAACCAAACTAGAGAATTATTTCTATCAGGAAGTCATCATATTATAGGATCTTAGATCAAGAAGTTACTTGTCCAATATCACGTAACAGTCATTATCAAAGGCAGGATTTGAAACCAGATGTTTCCACCTGAGGACAGTGTTTTTCTACTATAGCTGGCTGCCTTTTCAATTTCTTCTCAATTCTAAGATCTGTGCCTCTGAAAGAATCAGGATGAAAAATACAATAAGCCTGTAACTAAAATTTACCAAAATGCCTTAAAGTTTACAAAGTATTTGACATATGTGACCTCAGTTGAGCCTTGCAAGAGTCCTGTGTTATAGGTATGGCTAGAAATATATTGGCCAATTTACAGATCAGGAAACTGAGACTCAGAAGTTAAATAATTTCTTCATGGTAACACAATGTCCAGAAATAGGATTTGAACTCAGTTCTTCCTGACTTCAGTTTAACATGCTAGCTAGTTACTATGCTCATTACTTCCTCATGTTAACTATATTTTTATACACACACACACACACACACACACACATACACACACATACACACAGATTAGATGAAGCTGGAAAGATGGAAAGATAAGGGGAGGACTAAACATATTGTTTTAAGAATGTATAGAGTTT
Organism: Antechinus flavipes; assembly: GCF_016432865.1. Classification (NCBI taxonomy): domain Eukaryota; kingdom Metazoa; phylum Chordata; class Mammalia; order Dasyuromorphia; family Dasyuridae; genus Antechinus; species Antechinus flavipes. Next base: position 173,888,296 of record NC_067403.1, on the reverse strand, counting down.
TAGGACATAAGAGGATAAGAGAAAATTAAGCAGAATGGTGAAATGACATGGAAATAGTAAAAAGAAGGTATATTTTCCATGTATAGGTCAAAGAGTAGCCAAACTATCCCAAGTCTGATCAGGTAATAAAAAAAGATACAAGAGGGAAACAAAAGAAGGAAGAAAAATATAAAGGGTTTCACATTTCCTTTGGCAATAAAAAGCTTTAGAATTACATCTGTTTTTCCTTTCCCTTCAACTTCTTAAACTGCTGGATTTGAAATTCCAAGCTTCCAGTAAATTCTATCCTATCTTGGCAATCCTACCTAAAAAATAGAATACAAAACTATTATTTTTGTGTTTTGTACATATGTATTTATTTCTATATATTGCAATTAGAATCTAAGCTTTTTGAAGGCAAAGATTTATTTTTCTTTGTATCTCCAAAGTCTAATATAATGGTCAGCACATAACTGTTTATAGATTGACATAAATTGAAATTAAATCATTCTATCCTTTTCTCAAAACCAGTAAAAATGTGTTCTTTTTTTTTTAACAAAAAATTTAATTTATGGAATAAAACAAATATTTCTATAACATAGGATAATAAAATGTGCTTATATATTTTTGTGACTTTATAATGAGGATAGTATTAGTTATCACTTCTGTCTGAACCAAGTCAGCCTAGGTTGAAGAGGCTGACCTTTAAAGAAGAAGAAAGAAAGATGATGTGCCAAATGAAAGAAAACTGACCCTGAATACGAGAAGCTTGGAAGTCTAGGCTGGTTATTTTCTGCAAGTGTCTATATTTCCACCTGGGAATCTCAGGTGATAAATCTGGCATTTAGAACTAAGATTCTTAAAGATGGGAAAGGTGGTAAGTGTCAGTTATCCTGGGGCCCTGTTTTGCAGAGTAAAATATGCTGAAATAGTAACCCCTCTGGATCTGCTATAATCTTAATATCCCCAGGCCTCTAGAGGGGATATCTGGCTTCAGTTCTTACTCAATGCAGGACTTAAGAGGGATGAAGAATGAAAGCAATGGTGTCATAGAGGCAGAGAATGCCAAAAAAAAAAAAAAAAAAAAAAAAAAAATCCAGCTAGGACAATAATCCATGAAATGAAGAGCTTTTCTTTCAGTAACTATGGGACATAGCAGAAGAGATCTTAAAGATAATCTAATTATTTTAGATATAAGAAAACTGATTTCCAAAGAGAAGTGATTTTTCTAAAATGCCACAGATCTGTAGCTAGAAGGGACCTGAAAATCTCCTTGATCTCACCATCCTACTGTAGAGATGGGTAAACTGAAGCCCAGGGATTGTAAATTAATTTTCCCAAGGTTGTTCAGTTGTATGATTTGAAGCCAGGTTCTCTGGCACTGAACAGCTAGGTGGTAAACTGGAGAAATGATGGGCCTGAATTCAGGAATGTTCATCTTCCTGGGATAAAATCTGGCTGTAGACACTTAGTACCTACGTGACCCTAGAAAAGTTACTTAATTCTGTTTCCTCTTTGTTTCTCCATCTGTAAAATGAGCTGAAGATGAAAACGGCAAATTGCTCTAGTATCTTTGCCATGAAAACCCTAAAAGGGATTATTAGGAAGAATCAAACACTGGAACAGCTTAACAACAACCTTTGACTTTAATCCTAGAATTCTTTCCAGAGGATTATGCTTTGTCCATATTTAAGTTTATATTGATTAAAAGATATATAGATATAGATATATAAATATATAGATATGACTTTGGTTTCCCTCATTACTCTCCTCTTGCTTTTCCCTCAGCATTATTCCATATAACAAATGGCATTTTTAATGATAAAAAAAGAAAGAAAAGAAGGGGACTTAAATCAGCATAATTAATATATTGAAACAATTTGAGAGATGTGCAATTTATGTCTGTTTTATTTTAAATCAGATTTGGACTTCCATAGCTACAAATGTGATATATGCAGCTATATTCTTACAATATTGGGCGTATAGTAAGTGCTTTGTGAATATAAAAATGATTTGTTAAATGTGAGCAAACAAACATGTGTGACCTGAAGCAACAATGTCAGAATATTAAGTCAGAGCTGTGATGTGAATAAGGTGAAGGTACAATCTACATTTAATTAATAGAAAATATAGTTCTCAGAGTATTCAAGTAATTTGTCCATATTATCACAGCTGGAATAAGAACATAGAACTTATAACTTATATGTTGTTTTCTCCCATGTAAAACTTGTAGTTGGTATTTATTTAATGAGGGAAATGCACACAGCATTAGCCTTTGTCTCTAAATATTTCAAGCTCTGATTAAATATTGCATGTTTGAATCCACATAATAGCAAACTTCTAGCAAAACTTCTCTTTCCAAGAACATAAGAACTGTTTCTTTTCTGCTCCCCTATCTACCCTTTCTTTCATTTAAAAATTCAGCATCCTTCAATATCCAAATCTAACTCCCAAGCTTTCCCCCTCTTTGATGGAGAGCAGAAAGGACTGAAACATTTGGCCCCTTCATCTTTTTACCTTCAACTCTGGAGGGCCTCTCAGTAACTATTTTTTGCCCCTTTGGATAAGGGGGCATGATAGTTACCACATTTCAAAGTTTAATGGCACTCTGGAGTTTCCTAGCAATTTACACCTCCAAGGACACTGCATACTTATAAATCTTGTAGCTTACAAGTGTCCTTTTCTCCCCTGGGAGCCACTAATCTCACTGGAAGAGAGGGAAAAGGGGGAGGGTAGTAGCACAAAGTTTAGGGATTTACAAGTCTGTCATTCAGTTTGGTAGTGTAAATTGCTAGGAAGCCTGAGAGTATGTTTAAATGTTTAAAGGCAAGGGGCTGGGTATTTTTTTCCCATTTGCAACCTAATTAGCTTGGGAGGCAGAAGGTGGGAGCAAGGAGATGACTGGCTTGAGCCCAACACTTGAGGTCTGCTCCAAAAAGAGTTAAAAACAATGATTGATCAATTCCTTCTCAAGAAGTTATTGAGCTTAATATGGAGGGAAGTTCTCTATTATGTTCACTGGACGTCAGTAAATGCAATGAATAGTAATTAGAAGCTTACTCTGTGTTCATCACTGTGATAGGCACTGGGGAGGACACAAAGTTTAGACAAGACAAAAGTGAATAGGGTGATGATAAACACTTTACTATAGCTATGGAGACAATTAGGTGGCTTAATGTATAAAGCACTGTACTTGTAGTCCGGCCAGTTTGAGATGGAATCCTGTTCAAATCTGTACCAGCTCTATGATCCTGAATAAGTAATTTAATATTTCTTAGTCTCTGTTTCTTCATCTGCCAAATGGGGATAATAAGAATATCTGCTCACAGGGACGTTTCAAGATAATACATATAAAGTTCTTTTGAAACTTTAAATGCATAAAAATGTTACCTAAAGGTGAACTAACCAAAGAATTAGTGTAAAGGAAATGACCAATGAGAGTCTAAACTTTATGAAAATTACAATGGGATATTAACTTGTTGCTGCTATTATTACTGATGTAAAATGAGATGAATGATATGGTGTGGTATAGTATGGTAAAATGTAATATAATATACTATATACATATGTGTGTGTGTGTGTGTGTGTATCCCAATCCACAAATAATTAGGCAATGTAAATTAAAGCAACTTTCACTTTGACTTGGTATAGTAATATAAACATATAATGATCTTAAAAATACTATTGATAAATTAGATATAATATAAATATAATCTAGTAATACATAACAATTAAAATATATTATGTAATATGTTATAAAATATGTGATAATATTTTATTTATTATTATTATTATGGCTAATATATCAAAGAAGATAAAAACAAATATATGTGTATACTAAAAGGTTATTACAAATGGATATAATTAGGATCATTGCTTGAATTCATAAGACTCACTCCTCATTCCCTCATACTGACATATCTTTTCCTAGTGAACAAGTTGATTTCCTCTCCTTTGGGCTTATGTCCGACTCTGCCCTTGAGAATTATGACCAGCATTCAATTCTTCAAATTCAAATGCCCAAAGAATCATTCTAGTCTTTGCCTTCCATGTAACTGGGAAAGGGAGAAGCTTTTTAGAACTCTTGGTGAAGAAAGAAAAGTTTGTGTTTACCCCTGTACCCTGATCTAAGCACACAAAATAAGCCAAAATAGAGACTAGAAATCAGTGATGGTTATACCAAGAGCATACAGCACTGCTAGAAGAGCAAGAGCCAATAAGGAACTGTTATGGGGCACAGAATGGAAGAACCAGTGATGACTGTTCATTGCTTTGAGAATTGCCAATATGGAGAGATTGAGGAAAATCAGGATCTATCTCCTCTCAGGCCTTCTGATTTTTCCAGTATATATCTACAAATATTTAACTAACCCCTTCCTAATCTTTTTTGTTATGCTTCAGACAGTAATGGTGAAAGGTTTTGGAATCTCAGGGGAGTCAAAGCTTATAACATTTATAGTTGATAACTTTTCTTTTAAGACTTATCTAGCATATTTCTTCATGAGTCTTCTGGAATTATAATTGCTTACTGCATTGATTAGAGTTTTAAAGCTTTTTAAGCTGTTTGTCTTTACAATGTTGTTATTATATATGTTGTTCTCCTGATTTAGTGCATTTCATTTAGCATCAATTCATATGTCTTCCAAAGTTACTCTAAAATCATCTCTTTCATTATTTTTCACAATACAGTAATATTCTGTAACAACCATACACTATTATTTGCTGTCATTTTTTGAATTGATAGATATCCTCAGTTTTCAATTCGTTACAATTGCAAAAAGGAACTACTACAAATGTTTATGGACATAAAATATGTTTCCTCTTTCTTTGATCTTTTGAGAACACATGATCTGGTTCTCAGATGTGGGGAATGTGCTCAGTTTAATGTCTTTTTGGGACACAGTTCCGATTTGCTTTTCAGAAAGTCTGGACAAATTCACAGCTGTAGCTCAACATTGTGCTTCCTCCAATCCCTGTGCTTCAAATATTTATTCTTTTTATTATTTGTAAACTGTAACAAGATAGTGTGAAAGATGCTTTAAGCAGCATTTTTAGTTATTGTGGTTTGGAATACACATACACTTACATAGATATAGATACAAACATATACAAATATAGATATACATAAATATGTAGTATACTTTCTAGAGCCCCCACACTGGGGTGCCAAAATATACCATCTGGACTAGCTCTCTGGAAGATCTTGGGACCAGCCTGAGTCCTTAGTCTTAGTGGAGGAGTGAAGAAATCCGGAGACCTACAAGGCTGGTCAAAGATGGAGTCCTTTTATCTCAAGTCCTCTCAGCCCTTAAATACCTTAGTATGATTACATCACTACTGCACACTGAGCATGTGCCAACTAAAGAACCATTACATCACCACATCACATTGTGCAAGTGATATGTAAATTCCTCTTTACTGTAAGTATCCTTTGCTTCAAGTAGGACATAGATGGTCACCCCCTCCTTGACTTTTCAGGAAGGGTGAGAGGCACCAAAGGGAGATGGGGAGCCAAACTAGACATTGTCAATATTGTCTCTCTGAGCTGAAGGGTCTTATACCTTATCCAACTATCTGTAGCCCTATACATATATACACACAAATATCTATACATATATTTATACCAATACACACATATACATATATTTACACACAAATATCTTTGGAGAAAGATATAGATACATATATACACATGGACAGATGATAGATATATAAGCACACATATACATATACACACAGATACAGAACATTTCACAAAAATACATATATATGCATATTTTTTTTTGCATAGTATATCTATATCTATATATTTTTGTGTAGTATATTTATAGCTACATCTATATAAGTTATAGTTTAGTTATAGATAGCTCAAATTTCTTCCCTTGAGAACTGCCTGTTTATATTGTTTGATCATTTATCATTTGAGGATATACTGGAGTGAAGAGATATGTGTGGCAGAGAGATAAATCAGAAGCTTATTATAATAATCAAAACCTGAGATGATAAGGGACAAGACTAGGATAGTGAAAGTATCAGAGTAGAGAAGGGGGTGTATGTATAAGATAATATGGAGATAAAAATGACAGATTTTGGAAAGAGAGGAGAGAAGAGGAATGGAGAAGAGGAGGGAAGGAGAGGAAAGAAAAGAGGAATGTGGAGAGAGAGGGAGAGAGAGAAGAAGAGAGAGAGAGAGAGAGTATGTTAATATATATTGGTTTCTAGCTTGGAGTGGGGGGAGGGGCAGTGTGGCTGGTGGTGTCCTTGACAATAATAGACTAGTTAGGAAGTGGAGAATGTTTAGGGGAAAAGTAATGAATTCTGACTTGGACATACTGAGTTTAAGAGATATCCAGTTAAAGATGTCCAATAGAAAAGTTGGAGAGGTGAGACTGGATGTCAACAGAAAGGCTGAGACTATATAAGTAAAACTGAGATTCTTCAGCACAGAAAAAGTATTTGCACTCATGGGAATTAGTGAAATCTTCAAGTGAAATAGTATAGAATGAGAAGAGAAGCTACTTTAGGATGCAGCTCTTGGAGGACACCCAGAAATAGCTGCTGTGACTTGGATGAAGATGCAGAAAAGGAGACTGTGATATGGACTGTTGGAATCCTTACTAACTGCTAACTAATTAGAGTTGATCTAATCTTACAAGAAGATGTTTTGGGCAGAACCTGAAACAAGGTACTAAGTAGAACTAATTAATACAAGGCTTGTGTTCACATCTTTACTCATTGGAGTTCAATGAGTTCACACCTCCCTTGAAGCTCTTTGGGCCAGAGAGCACTAAAACCCACAATCCCTCTCTTGAAAGAGCATAAATAGAGCTTCAATGGGCCAGTCAAAGAAGTTCTTCAGAGTGAAGAAGCTACAAGTCGAGATTTCACTGGAATGACATGAAGAGTGGAGCTGGCTCTGGAGGCTGAAGAAAGCAGAGGCAGAAGCAAAGGACAAAGCGGCAAGAGCTCTTGGAACCAAGCAGAGAGATAGGCCTCTAAGCTAACCGGGCTATATTGGAGATAATAAAAGATCTGAACTTTTATCATCTGGCTGCGTTTTGAGAAGATAAAGTTCACCAACAATGGACAAATAAGAAGGAGAAAAATCAAGAAATAATAGTGTCATGAAAATTAAAGAAAACAAAATACCAAAGAGAAAATGAATAATAATATAGATCTGCAGAGAGTCCAGGAAGGATGAATAGTGAAAAAAAGATTTGGAAATTAAGCAGTTGGTAATCACTTTGATAAGGGAGCCCTGAACCTCTCTGAAAACTCCTTCAAGGAGAAAGTTTCCTTGAATCCCGCCTCTGTAAAACCCCATCAGAGGGAAACCAGACAAACAGCTTCATTCTGTTATCTAGGTGGTGCTGGTTGAGTCCTGAGCTGGAAAATTCCAATCCTACTGAATTGAAGATTCAATTCTAAGATTTTCTATTCAATTCAGTGCAAGCTGTAACCAGCCCCATCAAGAATTGCCCCCAGTTTGTAGATAAAAAGAGACAACTTGGGGCTCAGTTCTTGCAGAGCACCTAATATGCCATCTCTGGCATAGCAGCAATCTCTGCCCACTGAAATGATATTCTATTTCAGTGTTACCCTCTCTTTATCCTCACCTATTTCCTTAATGAAACTTTATACCTCTCTGTTGGGATTTCTCTACTTGAAACTTTACTTCTCTATCAGACTTTGCCACTAAGGAATTCAGCCTTTATATTCATGCATAGCAAAGGCTGATTTCCCAATGCCAATAATAAACTTCTTTTTATCAGTCTAGCTTTTGGGGTTTGTAAATTCCTTTATGAAGGACCTCTGCACATCCAAAAAGTGGTTCCCACAACTCCCTACCTTTTGCCAAATCCTAAGGGGATTGAGGGAAGCCAAAACCCTTTCATTTAAATCCAAACCTGCCACTAACCTCATCATTTAACTCCCTGACCATCAAGAACCCTAATCTCATCATTTTGGTTCCCTGAATCTAATCTCATCAACTTTGGAGAGAGTAGTTTCATTGAATGGTTAGACGTAATACAAATAAGAGAGCAAGAGCAGAGGAAATGGAGAAACATGATAATGTTGTTAAGAAGTTTAGCTATATAAAAAAAAAAAAGTTTGGCGACTTCCGGTTAAGATGGCGGAGAGGAGGCTCACAGCTGCATAAGCTCCACGCTTTCTCTCACTATCCACTTCATTACAAGCCTCTGAATCAATGCTTGACTGAAAAAAACCCACATATAGTTACCAAGAGAAGCCATCCTTGAGATCCGCCAAGAAAGGTCTGTCTTTACTTGAGGGCTGGGACGGTTTTGGATCGGGCGCAGGCTGAGGGCAGTGGCAGTGAGAGCACGGGAGCAGACTGGAGAGGGGGTGGGGAGTGATCGCAGCCGTCTCTGCGGGGAGAACTTCGCTACAGGTTTGGATACTTTGCTCCAGTAGCAAGTCAGCAGCCCAGCAGAGAAGCTAAAAACACCGGGGCTGAAGAATACAACCCCAAACAGCTGGAGTCTCTCGGGACCTGGCCGCCCCCCCAACCCCCACAGTGACTCAGAACGCTTTAGGACCTCAGAGCGTACGCGCAACACAGTCCTGCTAGTGCCTCACTGCTGCCTCCTGCAGTCTGTAGAGGAAGCTCGATAACATACCCAACCCCTCCCCCAAAGAAAGACTCCAGTTTTTTTCTGTTTTTCTTTGGTAGTTTGTCTCTGATTAATAGACAGAATGAGCAAGAAGCTGAAGAGGACTTTAACCCTTGACAGCTTCTACACAGATAGAGAGCAGACTCTAATTCCTGAGGAGACTAAAAACAGGCAGTCCCCAGGTAAATCCCCAAAAGAGGAGATCATCTGTTCCTCAGCACAGATGAACCTCATAGAAGTGATTTAAAAGGCTCTCACAAGGGAGCTAGAAGAAAAATGGGGAAAGCAGAGTGAGGCTTGGCAAAAGGAGAGGGAAGCTTGGCAAAAGGAGAGGGAGGCTTGGCAAAAGAGCTGGAGAAAGTTAAAGAGAGAGTGGATAAAGAAGTAAAATCCTTGAAAAATAGGATTGGTGAACTGGAAAACAAAATTGGTGAAATGGAAAAAAATTCCACAGAACAAAAGAACACAATTGGACAATTAGAAAAAGATTTTAAAAAAGTGAGTGAAGAGAATACTTCACTGAAAATCAGACTTGAACAAGTGGAATTGAATGACTCGAGGAGACAAGAAGAATCAGTCAAGCAAATCCAAAAAAATCAAACAATGGAGAAAAATGTGAAATACCTTCTGGGGAAGACAACAGACCTGGAAAACAGATCCAGGAGAGACAATCTGAGAATCATTGGACTTCCAGAAAAACATGATGAAAAAAAGAGCCTGGACACTATTTTCCAGGAAATTATCAAAGAGAACTGCCCAGAAGTCATAGGAACAGAGGAAAAAATAAACATTGAAAGGATTCATCGATCACCCACTGAAAGGGATCCTAAAATCAAAACACCAAGGAATATAGTGGCCAAATGCCAGAACCCTCAGATGAAGGAAAAAATATTGCAAGTGGCTAGAAAAACCCAATTCAAGTATCAAGGAGCCACAATAAGGATCACCCAGGATCTGGCAGCATCCACATTAAAAGATCGAAGGGCCTGGAATATGATATTCGAAAGGCTAAGGAACTTGGTATGCAACCAAAAATAACTTACCCAGCGAGAATGAGCATCTTTTTCCAGGGAAGAAGATGGACATTCAACGAAGTAAGCGAATTTCATCTATTTCTGATGAAAAAACCAGAACTTAACAAAAACTTTGATCTACAAATATAGAACTCAAGAGAAATCTAAAAAGGTAAAGATTAATCTTGGGAACTATATTTTGACTATATAGATGTATAAAGAATACATGTATACCTTGTTCTAGAAATTGATGTGGAAAGGACATTGTATCAGAAAAAGGGTAAAGTGGGGGTAGTACATCTCATGAAGAGGCATAGGAAACCTATTATATCTGAGAGAAAGAATGGAGGGGATGAATATAGTGGGTATTTTACTGCCTTCAGAATTGGCTTTAAGTGAAAAATCTTAAGACATATTCAATCTATGTTGAAACTTCTCCCACCTCATTGAAAAGTGAGAAGGGAAAAGTGAAAAGGGAAGGAATAAGCTAAGCGGAAGGGAATACGGGAACTGGGAGGGAAAGGGGTAAGATAGGGGGAGGAACTCTAAGGCGGGTGGAGGGATACTAAAAAGGGAGGGCTGTGAGAAGCAAGTGGTGCTCACAAGCTTAATACTGGGAAGGGGGGGAAAGGGGAAAGAAGGGAGAAAAGCATAAATCGGGGTTAACAAGATGGCAAGTAATACAGAATTGGTCATTCTAACCATAAATGTGAATGGGGTAAACTCCCCCATAAAAAGGAAGCGGTTAGCAGAATGGATTAAAAGCCAGAATCCTACAATATGTTGTTTACAGGAAACACACCTGAAGCGGGGAGATACATGCAGGTTAAAGGTAAAAGGTTGGAGCAAAATCTACTATGCTTCAGGTGAAGTCAAAAAAGCAGGGGTAGCCATCCTGATCTCAGATCAAGCTAAAGCAAAAATTGACCTAATTAAAAGAGATAAGGAAGGACACTATATCTTGCTAAAGGGTAGCATGGATAATGAAGCACTATCTATATTAAACATATATGCACCAAGTGGGGTAGCATCTAAATTCTTAAAAGAGAAACTAAGAGAGCTGCAAGAAGAAATAGACAGTAAAACTATAATAGTGGGAGATCTCAACCTTGCACTCTCAGAATTAGATAAATCAAGCCACAAAATAAATAAGAAAGAAGTCAAAGAGGTAAATAGAATACTAGAAAAGTTAGATATGATAGATCTCTGGAGAAAATGTAATGGAGACAGAAAGGAATACACTTTCTTTTCAGCAGTTCATGGAACCTATACAAAAATTGACCATATATTAGGACATAAAAACCTCAAACTCAAATGCAGTAAGGCAGAAATAGTAAATGCATCCTTTTCAGACCACGATGCAATGAAAATTACATTCAACAAAAAACCAGGGGGAAGTAGACCAAAAAATAATTGGAAACTAAATAATCTCATACTAAAGAATGATTGGGTGAAACAGCAAATCATAGACATAATTAATAACTTCACCCAAGAAAACGATAATAATGAGACATCATACCAAAATGTATGGGATGCAGCCAAAGCGGTAATAAGGGGAAATTTCATATCTCTAGAGGCCTATTTGTATAAAATAGAGAAAGAGAAGATCAATGAATTGGGTTTGCAATTAAAAATGCTAGAAAAGGAACAAATTAAAAACCCCCAGTCAAACACTAAACTTGAAATTCTAAAAATAAAAGGTGAGATCAATAAAATTGAAAGTAAAAAAACTATTGAATTGATTAATAAAACTAAGAGTTGGTTCTATGAAAAAACCAACAAAATAGACAAACCCTTAGTAAATCTGATTAAAAAAAGGAAAGAGGAAAATCAAATTGTTAGTCTTAAAAATGAAAAGGGAGAACTCACCACTAACGAAGAGGAAATTAGAGCAATAATTAGGAGTTACTTTGCCCAACTTTATGCCAATAAATTCGACAACTTAAATGAAATAGAAAAATACCTCCAAAAATATAGCTTGCCCAAACTAACAGAGGAAGAAGTAAATATCCTAAACAGTCCCATCTCAGAAAAAGAAATAGAACAAACTATCAATCAACTCCCTAAGAAAAAATCCCCAGGACCAGATGGATTTACATGTGAATTCTACCAAACATTTAAAGAACAATTAACTCCAATGTTATATAAACTATTTGAAAAAATAGGGATTGAAGGAGTCCTACCAAACTCCTTTTATGACACAGACATGGTACTGATACCTAAACCAGGTAGGCTGAAAACAGAGAAAGAAAATTATAGACCAATCTCCCTAATGAATATTGATGCTAAAATCTTAAATAAAATATTAGCAAAAAGATTACAGAAAATCGTCACCAAGATAATACACTATGACCAAGTAGGATTTATACCAGGAATGCAGGGCTGGTTCAATATTAGGAAAACTATTAGCATAATTGACTATATCAATAACCAAACAAACAAAAACCATATGATCATTTCAATAGATGCAGAAAAAGCATTTGATAAAATCCAACATCCATTCCTAATAAAAACACTTGAGAGCATAGGAATAAATGGACTTTTCCTTAAAATAGTCAGGAGCATATATTTAAAACCATCAGTAAGCATCATATGCAATGGGGAAAAACTGGAACCTTTCCCAGTAAGATCTGGAGTGAAGCAAGGTTGCCCACTATCACCATTATTATTTAATATCGTATTAGAAACACTAGCCTCGGCAATAAGAGTCGAGAAAGAAATTAAAGGAATTAGAGTAGGCAATGAGGAAACCAAACTATCACTCTTTGCAGATGATATGATGGTATACCTAGAGAACCCCAGAGATTCTACTAAAAAGCTATTGGAAATAATTCATAATTTTAGCAAAGTAGCTGGCTACAAAATAAATCCCCATAAATCCTCAGCATTTTTATACATCACCAACAAAACTCAACAGCAAGAGATACAAAGAGAAATTCCATTCAGAATAACTGTTGATACCATAAAATATTTGGGAATCTATCTACCAAAGGAAAGTCAGGAACTATATAAGCAAAACTATAAAAAAGTCTCCACACAAATAAAGTCAGACTTAAATAATTGGAAAAATATTAAGTGCTCTTGGATCGGCCGAGCGAACATAATAAAGATGACAATACTCCCTAAACTAATCTATTTATTTAGTGCTATACCAATCAGACTTCCAAGAAAATATTTTATTGATCTAGAAAAAATAACAACAAAATTCATATGGAACAATAAAAAGTCGAGAATCTCAAGGGAATTAATGAAAAAAAAATCAAATGAAGGTGGCCTAGCTGTACCTGATCTAAAATTATATTATAAAGCAGCAGTCACCAAAACCATTTGGTATTGGCTAAGAAATAGATTAGTGGATCAGTGGAAAAGGCTAGGTTCACAAGACAGAATAGTCAATTATAGCAATCTAGTGTTTGACAAACCCAAAGCCCCTAACTTCTGGGAAAAGAATTCATTATTTGATAAAAACTGCTGGGATAATTGGAAATTAGTATGGCAGAAATTAGGCATGGACCCACACTTAACACCATATACCAAGATAAGATCAAAATGGGTCTATGACCTAGGCATAAAGAACGAGATTATAAATAAATTAGAGGAACATAGAATAGTTTATCTCTCAGACTTGTGGAGGAGAAAGAAATTTGTGACCAAAGATGAACTAAAGACCATTACTGATCACAAAATAGAAAATTTCGATTACATCAAATTAAAAAGCCTTTGTACAAATAAAACTAATGCAAACAAGATTAGAAGGGAAGCAACAGACTGGGAAAACATTTTCACAGTTAAAGGTTCTGATAAAGGCCTCATTTCCAAAATATATAGAGAACTGACTCAAATTTATAAGAAATCAAGCCATTCTCCAATTGATAAATGGTCAAAGGATATGAACAGACAATTTTCAGAGGATGAAATTGAAACTATTACCACTCATATGAAAGAGTGTTCCAAATCATTATTGATCAGAGAAATGCAAATTAAGACAACTCTGAGATACCACTACACACCTGTCAGATTGGCTAAGATGACAGGAAAAAATAATGATGAATGTTGGAGGGGATGCGGGAAAACTGGGACACTATTGCATTGTTGGTGGAGTTGTGAACGAATCCAACCATTCTGGAGAGCAATCTGGAATTATGCCCAAAAAATTATCAAATTGTGCATACCCTTTGATCCAGCAGTGTTTCTATTGGGCTTATATCCCAAAGAAATACTAAAGAAGGGAAAGGGACCTGTATGTGCCAAAATGTTTGTAGCAGCCCTGTTTGTAGTGGCTAGAAACTGGAAAATGAATGGATGCCCATCAATTGGAGAATGGCTGGGTAAATTATGGTATATGAATGTTATGGAATATTATTGTTCTGTAAGAAATGACCAGCAGGATGAATACAGAGAGGACTGGCGAGACTTACATGAACTGATGCTAAGTGAGATGAGCAGAACCAGGAGATCATTATACACTTCGACAACGATATTGTATGAGGACATATTTTGATGGAAGGGGATTTCTTTGACAAAGAGACCTGAGTTTCAATTGATAAATGACGGACAAAAGCAGCTACACCCAAAGAAAGAACACTGGGAAACGAATGTGAACTATCTGCATTTTTGTTTTTCTTCCCGGGTTATTTATACCTTCTGAATCCAATTCTCCCTATGCAACAAGAGAACTGTTCGGTTCTGCAAACATATATTGTATCTAGGATATACTGCAACATATAAAGGACTGCTTGCCATCTAGGGGAGGGGGTGGAGGGAGGAAGGGAAAAAAAATTGGAACAGAAACGAGTGTCAATATAAAGTGATTATTAAATAAAAAGTAAAAAAAAATAAAAGTTTGGCAAAATTTGCTCGTAAATCTAAAAAAAAAAAAAAAAGAAGTTTAGCTATAAAAAATCAGAGAGCTATGAGATGGTAGATGAGATATCAGGATCATGAGAATTTGGGGGGAGTGGGACATGTTTTGTGAACAGTATAGAAATAACCAGTAGATAGGGAGAGATTTGTTAACAAGTAGGGGTGACAAGGAACAATATGCTAGAAAATGAAAATGAATTGGGAATATTTAGCCATGTAGAGATAATCTTGGAAAAGAGAATATCCATCTCTTTCTACAAGACAGTGTGGAGGAAATGGTATCAAAAGGAATCTGAGTAATATGAATTGAGGAGGAAAAGAAAGAGGGAACTCATCCTGTCAATTTTTTTTTGGTATAAAATATGAGGCAAGTTTCTTAGCTGAGAGGATGGGATAAGGTGGCGTCATGGGAGTGTTGAGGAGGAATTAATGGGTTTAGAATAGTAAGATGGTGAATTAATTAGGGATATGTAAAAGATTGCCTTTTGGCATTGATAGCCCAATTTACATTATGAAACACAAATCTATAGCAAACTCAATTCAGCATTGTTTCCTAATTTTTCTCTACCATTATCCAATAATGCATGAATGGTAGGAAAAACAGCAGATAGTAGAAGTGACTCAAGGTTGAGGAAAATCATTTGAAACAGTATGTCTTGTTAGTTTGCATCATGCTATGTTTGTTAACCAAAGAGGAATAGGGAAATATATGATGGGTGCAATTGGGTTGCGGTATATGTATAATAAAGAATTATGCATTAAAAATGTAAACTATTTCTAAAGATAAAAGATTGGAAATAAAATTTCTGGAGTTTTTTGATGAATATGATGATATGAAGTGTTTAAAAAAAGTTCCCTTACCAGATCAATGAAATGGTTTGGCAAAAAAAAAAAAAAATAGTATTGAAAATGCATAAAGAGAAATGTAGCCAAGATATTCAGTCCTGCTTAGGGATGTACCCAAAGCTCACTAGATGAGAAACAGACAAGTGAGAGTTGAACCAGAGAAAGAGACTCAAAACTGCAGACGTCTCAGGATGTTCCTAAATCTGAGGGCCATTATAAAGCAAAACTAAAGGCTACATAGCCAGGGTCTATAACCTTCAAGGAGAAAAGCCTGATATTACAACTGAAAGCAAGAAATCCGAAGTCATCAACCAATTTTGGAAGGAGGTAAAAGCTAGAATGATTTGATCCTTCCAGGGTATAGAAACCAACAGTTGAGATTATTCATAATAATCAAATTGTGTATATAAAAGCATGAGGTGATTCCATATGATTGATTCTAAGAACCAAAACAGCTTAGTACAACTGTTTTGGGATCTACCCATAGGACAGATTGACACCAATATCAATACTGTTATGGGCTATCAGGAGATAGAATGAGACCAGCACCACTTAAGTAATTGAGTCATCAAAAAATAGGATTGTGACCAGCAAAACTAGGCCCAATATCAATGATGTTTGTGCATCATCATCTCATTGTAACTATTATAAGAGGCAAATTAAGGAAACTGCATCATGCAGGTAGAAACAAATCAGGCAGCTGAATTATGTGGAGCTTGATCCAAGCTCCAGGAATGGCTCCAGATCATAGATCAGTGTTGTAGAAAGAAGTAAGGTCTGACCACAGGGAGACACTTCACCAAGAAACACAATAGGCAAAGTGGGACTAGGACCAAATCATCTCACCCAGAGCAAAGTTGAACAGCAGCAAGTGAGCCATAGCAGGGGTAAGATCTAATACTGGTTTAGGAACTGTGATGAAAGGCAGGTCCTAGAACAAACCACTCAATTAAAGAAAAGAAGAAGGTACAGATCTAGGCTCTGGCATGAAAAAAAAAAAAAAAAAAAAAACCTAATTCAGGATCTGAGATTGAAAACATAAATTAATAGACAATTGACATAAATATAGTGAGGAAATGATATTGTTCAAAGGAAACCTAAGATAAAACCTAACTGTATGCACACATAAATAAAATATATACAGTGCTATATGTATATATACATACATATACACTATTGCATATGTTACATATACATCTATACACACACACACTTTGCTCCTACTATTTCTTTTTATTGATTGTTTTTTCTCCAGACATAAATTTTTAAAGTGGATACCTAGATATACCTATCCTTGTCCATATTCTTCTCTAGGCTATATTCTTGAATTTCTGTGCTTTTTCTATCATGACCACTTTCCAGATTTTTTTTCCCCTCTGTGTTACTATTCTTTATTATAATGTAGGCTCCTTTAAAGTAGGGGTTATCTCTTTATGTGGTTTTGCATTTCCAACATAGTATCATATTTAGAATATAGTAGTAAATAAATAATAATAATAGCCAATATTTATATGGCATTTATCATGCACCAGGCATGGTCCTAAGTGTTTTATAATTATTATCTAATTTGATCCTTACAGAAATTCTGATTATAATTACTATTATGGATGAGTAAACTGAGGCAGACTAGGGATAATAACTTGCTCAGGATCACATTGTTAGCATCATGTATCATAGTCATAGGATAACTGATAGACAGCTTACATAATCCACTGATATACATGGAATCTCAAAAACTATGAAAGAAGTTCGTTTCCCATATTTCAAAGATATTCCACAGAGAATTTCTCAAAATGAAGGTACATTAGTAAGACAGAATGAGAAAATAGTGTGGAATTACAGATAGAGTACTGAAGTTGGGAAAATGAAGCTCTGGGAGATCTGGTTCTAATCCCTTCTCAAATAACTAATTAGTGTGAAATTGATGAGTCTCTCTAAGAATATTTTCTTATTTCTACAATGCCAGCTCTAAAGTTATTATTCTGATAACATATAATTAAATTAATTAGTTTTCTTTGCTCAGTTTTTTCCATCTCTTCTGTATTTTTTTTTAAATTCAAGTAAGTGTCTTCTCTATGAGATGGTCACTCCAAAAAAGATGGAATCTTACTGAAGAACCTATGTGATGAAAGCTCTATCAGATATTCAATTTGCAAAGGGCAAGATTTCAGCTTTTCATGTGTCAAGAGGGAAAAAAAAAAGATGTAAGATATAGCCATCATCATCATATCCTAGTTTCTCTTTTCTCAAGGCACCATAAGCTGTATTGAAAGCAATAAAATAATTAATGTAAATAACTGTAATTCCCTTTTCAAATTAAAATGCCATATAAATGCCCCAAAACAGCACACCACCTCAGGACAAAAGAAAAACAAGCATATTTCTACTATCATGTCCTGGTGAAATAAACAAATATTATATATGCATTTCTAATAAATCAGATAACTCTAAATTATTTGCATACCAGAACAGCTATTAAAAAGTGTTACATTCTCTCCTGATATCTTCCTGCCTTTGAAAAACTCAGGCACAAAAAGAATCCTAGAATAGCATGAATAGTAAATGGAAATCTCTCAAAAAAAGGCAACCAAAGATAGTGATGAATGACTAAATGAGTACATGAATTAAATAGTCAATGAACAAATCAAGGAGGGAAAAGCATTTATTAAGTTCTTATAATGTTGAAATACAAGACTGAGCATTAAAGAGAAAAAATAAAATGCAGTAGGATACCTATTCTCAAGTAGCTTCCATATATATATATATGCACATATATATAGATATATGTATATCTATATATATTTGAATTTGGCAACAGGGCAATGAAATAGCTCAGACTTTCCTAAGGACAATGACTAGTTGAATGTGAAGGCCTATGGTTTTCAAGGCTCATCAGGTGATTATATGGCAGTGCTCAGGTGTCTGGAAAGTACAGAGCCAAAGCAGATGATATTCCTTGAGACTCTCAAGATGTAGCAGCAGGACAGTTGGTAAATTCTGGTATTCTTCCATTTCAAAAGAACAATTGTAGTTAACTCCATGTTTATCCAAGTAGTAGGAGCAATTGAGTAGTTCTTCCTTCCCAGTGTTGTGCCAAAGTTCCCTTTTGATGTCCTGACCTAGTTTCCCCATTGTCCTATTTAATTATTCTGCCTCAGGTTATAACCTTTCCCTCTTAATGTTTGATGAGATAAAGGTCTACCTCAGTTGCTCTGCCCCAAAACCCCAGGCTATAATCATTCCCTCTTAAATGGTTGATAAGATAAAGGTTTTATATCTTTCAGTTATAGACATTCCTTCTTAAGGTTTGACAGGATAAAAGTTTATCCATTTTAGGTGTCATTAGAATATCAGTAACCTTCCTCCATTGTGTCATCCTAGGGGGCTTCCTGCCCCCATTAGGTTACCCCCATCCAGGTACCTCCCCCATTATGTCATTGTTCTTGTTATCCTATAAAAAGCTTGCTCTCTGATACCTAAGCGCTGGACTCTTTGAGATGATAGTCTCATCCAGCCCTGAGACCAAACATGGATCCATTGGTCCCAGTATATCTCTCCATTTAATAAACTATTGAATTGGTCTCTAATCTCTGTCTTGCTCAGTTTCTTTGGCACTACACCAGTTGTCCCAAAGGTATTTGTGATGATGAGGCTGTCAAGTTTTCAGTTGTCTTTATCTGGATAGAAAAGACAAAGTCTGGGATTTTCTGTTGTATATTACATGATCCAGTAATATTTCTAATTTCAGTAAATTTATGATACTTTGCAAGTAATTATAAATTGAATCACATTTAAAATATTAAAATTTGGAACTATGCTCAAAAAGTTATCAAACTGTGCATACCCTTTGATCCAGCAATGTCACTACTGGGCTTATAACCCAAAGAGATCCTAAAGAAGGGAAAGGCAAGAATGTTTGTGGCAGATCTCTTTGTAGTGGCCAGAAATTGGAAACTGAGTAGATGCCCATCAATTGGAGAATGGCTGAATTCTCCAATTGTGGTGTATAAATATTATGGAATATTATTGTTTGGTAAGAAATGACCAACAGGATGATTTCAGAAAGGCCTGGAGAGACTTACACGAACTGATGCTGAGTGAAATAAGCAGGGCCAGGAGATCATTATATTTACTTCAACAACAATACTATATGATGATCAATTCTGATGGACCTGGCCATCCTCAGCAATGCAATGAACCAAATCAGTTCCAATGGAGCAGTAATGAACTGAACCAGCTACACCCAGTGAAAGAACTCTGGGAGATGACTAAAAACCATTACATTGAATTCCCAATCCCTATATTTTTGTCTGCCTGCATTTTGGATTTCCTTCACAGGCTAATTGTACAATATTTCAGAGTCCGATTCTTTTTGTACAGCAAAATAACGGTTTGGTCATGTATACTTATTGTGTATCTAATTTATACTTTAATATATTTAATATCTACTGGTCATCCTGCCATCTAGGGGAGGGGGTAGAGGGGAAGGAGGGGAAAAATTGGAACAAAAGGTTTGGCAATTGTCAATGCTGTAAAATTACCAATACATATAACTTGTAAATGAAAAAAAAAAACCATTAAAAAAAAAGAAAAAAAATGATCCTCAGTTCTATTTATTCAGTTCTAATCTTTCTTCATAACTTCAGTCTTGTGTAAGCTATCTGGGAACATCTCAAATTTAACATGTCCAAAACAGATGTCAACTTCCCTTCTCCACTTTTTTCCTAATTTTTCTTATTTTTGTTAGAAACACCACTACTCTTTCCAGTGTTCCACAATAGGCTCATTTTCTACTTTCCTCCCTTTTCCTTTCCATTCATATGCAGATGGTTACCAAACTTTAGAGATTCTACCTCCAAAATGTATTTCTCAATTCTTCCTTTCTCCTTACACAGTCCCCACACTAGTCAAGCCTTTTTCACCTTTTACAATAGTTCCCTTATATCTAATCTCTTTTCATTCTTATTCATCCTTTGTACAATTACACAATTGATTTTCCTGTGGCACATAACAACTCCTTGCTCCAGTGGCTCCTTCTTACATCTAGGATAAAATATAGATGTGTCTATTTGGTTTTAAAGTTCTTTATGACCTATTTCCTGACACTTTTTGTAGTTCATGTCCTTTAAATTTTAGCCAAACTAGCCTTATTACCACCCCCTTTATTTGACACTGAATCTCCCTTCAGGATTTTACACAAGCCTTTTCCTTGGCTAAAATGAAGTTCCTTCTTGTGTGAATCCCTAGGTGCTATCATCTTATTAACCAGAGTAATAAAGCCTACTGTTCAGTAGCAGTAGGCATTATTTGGGATTAAAAGACTTTATATATGGTTTGGAGGATGTATTATTTGGCTAACTCCTATAAGAGTCAGCCTAATGTTACTTGGTATCTTTGACTCCTTTTAAGGCTCATTTCAGGACCTTCTAAAAGACTTCTAATCTCTAACTCTTATAGTTACTAGAATCATACTTCCAGAATTTATTTTATATCTACTTTGTACATTTTTGCATTTTGTTTTCTGTTATTTTCTGCCAATAAAATATAAGCTCCTTAAGAACAATTCCTGCATCATTATTTATTGTATACCCAGCATCTACAAGTTAGGAGGTATTTATGAAAATTGTATTGAATTGACCTGAATTGAACCACAGACTATCACAATATCAATGGACATACATGGCATCTCCTATATGCCAGGCAGTATGGAGGTGGTAGGTATACAATTACAAAGAATGAAATGATTGTAACTTTCAAAAAGTTTATATTGTAAAACTCACACTTTCATTTAGGGACATAAAGTCAAGCACTCTTATTAGGCAATTCAAGAGACTGAAGATTCTGAGATATTGTTAAATGATCTCTACCAGATGACAAAAATAACAGTAACAAAAGCAAAATTTGCACTCAGATGTTCTGATTCCAAATCCAAAATGCTCACATTTTCTTTTCTTGATTCTTCCCCTTCGAACAAAATTCTCTAGGAGAGTGCTGGCTAAGAAATAGAGTGGTAGATTAGTGGAATAGATTAGACACACATGACACAATAATCAAAATCTATAGCAATCTAATATTTGATAAATCCCCAAATTCCAGCTTCTAGAATAAGAACTCATTTTTGATAAAAATTCCTGAGAAAACTGGAAAATATATCAGAAAATAAGCATAGACCTATATCTCACACACCATACCAAAATAAAGTCATAATGAATACATGATTTGGGCAATAAAGGATGATGCCATAAACAAATTAGGAGAACAGTAATAATTTACCTATCTGATCTTTGGAGCAGGAAGGAATTTATCATCAAAGAGGAACTAGAGAACATTATAAAAGATAAAATAGGCAACTTTGATTATATTAAATTAAAAAGGTTATGCACACAAAAAAAAAAGAAAAGAGAAAGACAGAAAAACTGAAACAAGATTAAAAGAGAAGTACAAAGCTGGGAAAAAATCTTTACAAATAATATTTCTGATAAAGGTCTCATTTCTAAAATATACAAAGAATTTATATTTTATAATTTATAAGAATATGTCATTCCTCAATTGATAAATGGTCAAAGGATGTGAACAGATAATTTTCAGATGATGAAATTAAAGCCATCTATAGTCATATAAAAATGTTATAAATCACTATTGATTAGAGAAATGCAAATTTAAAAACTCTGGGGTACCACTCACACCTCTCAGTTTGGCTAAGATGATAGGAAAAGATAATAAATGTTGGAGGGGATGTGGGAAAACTGGGACACTAATGCATTGTTGGACTTGTGAAATGATCCAACCATTCTGGAGAGCATTCTGGAATTATGCACAAAGGGTTATAAAACAGTGCTTACCCTTGCCCCAGCAGTGCGATTACTGATGGTCCATGATCATCCACTGATGATGCAGTGATCAGTATCCTAAGGAAATCATAAAGGAGGGAAAAGGATTATGCAAGAATGTTTGTAGTAGCTCTTTTTGTAGTGGCAAAGAATTGGAAAAGGAGTGGATGCCTATTAACTGGGGAATGGCTGAACAAGCTGTGATACATGAAGGTAATGGAATGTTATTGTTCTATGAAAAAATGGTCAACAAGCTGATTATAGAAAGGCCTGGAAAGATTTATATGAACTGATGCTGAGAGAAACAAGCAGAACCAGGAATACATTGTATACAATAACATCAAGAATGTGGGAAGATCAACTATGAAAGAGCTGGTTCTTCTCAGTGGTTCAGTGATCCAAAGCAGTCTTATAGACTTTGTACAGAAAATTGCATCTACATGCAGTAAAAGATTTAAGGAGACTGAATGTAAAACAACATATGTCATGTTCATTTCTTTTTATTATTTTTTTAATCTCTTCCATGGTGTTTCCCTTTTGTTTTTATTTTTCTCTCCCAACATGATTCATAAAGAAATGTATATTAAAAAATAAATGAACTTATTACAATAAAACAAAAGATTTTCTAAGAGAATAATTTTGCCTGTGTTCTAGAGGAAATTCAATTTCTTTTTCTGGATTAAAACATCCATTTTGAATCTGAGAAGTTTATTCTAGGATAGGTCAAAAAGTCTTCAAAATGATTTACAATCAGCTGTTCTAGCCTTTTCAGGGGTGTGAAGCTGATGGTTAGGCTTCACAAGGATCTCACCTGCAACAGCAAATGATGAGCGAAATTTCACGCTGTGTCTGGAAACAAGAACAATTGTCAAGTGAAAAAGTTTTCTTTTTCTACCTTGTAAAAAAGTTCCAGGTGGCCTCCTAAAATTTCAACTTGTATCATCTTAAAACAATTATATAGAACTTTGAAAACATGCAACTCTTTACTTTAAAATCTATTTCATGCCTTTGATACAGCATGACTCTATTGAATGGAGAAAGAATTAAGGAAGTCCATGTTGGGAAATGCCTGATGTTCAGCTATAGTGGGAGGACATCATTTGGACTTGGAGCTCTTTGTTCAGACACAATTAGGAGGATGAATTGTTGGACTAATTCCAGTAACTACCAGTGCGATGGGTTTAATCCTCTACTGAGTTTTTGCTATTCTGTGCTAGGAATCAAGTTCTTTTATTTTCTGCCACCCCCTTTGTAGAGATAAATCATGCCAGGTTGTGACTGGATCCCTACCTGCCCTTTGTATACCTTATGCAAAATTGTTCTCTGTGTTGTTAAGGAAACACTGCCAGAATTTTTCCAACTAGTCCATGTTCACAGTATAAAATAATGTCATGTGATTTTTAAAAAGAGCACTGGATTTAGAGTTAGAGATTGTTATTTTGAATTTTGACATTGGCAGTTACTACCTGTAGAATCCTGGGCAAGCCACTTAGACTATCTGTGTCTCATTTTGTCATTGGAAAAATAAAGGGAGGGCAAGACTAAATGGTTCCTGAGTACATTTTCAGCTCTAAATTAGTGATCCTAAAGTAATAGTTGCCCATGAGCTTATGATCTTTTCTGCCCCCAAAAAGACATTGTGTCACTCAAGAGGTAGAGTACTCATGCTAAAGAGAAACATCCTGAATATTTTTCTAGTTTGTTTTTTATTGTTGTGTTGTTGTTGTTGTTGTTTGATAGAGAGACCTTAAGAGATAGATTAAGACTTAAAGAATCAGGAGTCCAGGGTAAGGCATGACTTAATCAAAGCCTGCCTTGATTATATCCATCAGTAGAAAACACCACTGAATGATATTTGTTCCTCCATTATTTACCCTTAAGTATTATCCACTTCATAAGTATTTTTCTTTGAGTCACTTCCTGGACCTCTTACTTGAAAACCAAATGCTGACGTACTTATTCTTTCAGTCAGTTGGTCAATAAGCATGTATCAAGTGTTTACTATGGGAGGGCATACTATGGCAAAGTCAGGAACTCACTGACCTTTTCCACAAATCACTCCAAATTCCTTTAAATAATGACTCTAAACAAATTTTAGAGCATCAGAACACACAAAAAGATGGACTGGAAAAATTTCAACTGAAGATAGCTTAGAAGGTCAGCAGAAAAGATCTGGGGCAGCAGGATGGGAGTCTAGCATGCTGTCCAGCACAGGCTACTTCAGGGCAGCCCTTGTTTGGTCCCAGAACCAGCACTAGAGACAGCAAAGCAGGAATGGGCTGGGGACCTTTGAGTCAGTGTCAGCACAGATGGTTTCTAAACCTTTTTAGCCAGAGATAGCAAAGAAGACTTGGAAGGTCAGCAAGAAAAGTTTGTCAATAGGGTGAGAGAAATTTGGGAAGACAGCATACCAAGTGGGCATGGGCAGTGGTGGCAACTTCCTGAGGCCTCAGTTAATGGAAATCTCTTTATTAGCACTGAAGAAGGACTCTGTTGATTCAGCACACTAAATCCTACAGCTACAGTGGGGTGGGGAGTCTCCTCACAGTTCCAGAGCAGAAAAGAGGGATTGTGGTTAGGTCCCTAGAAAGATCTCTGAAAACAGCTGCACAAACCCCCTGAAGTTTGGGACTGTGAGTCCTCTACCCTGAAAACAAAGCCCTACTTTAATAAAGGATAAAATGACAAATAGGCTGGGGAAATGAGCAGACAACAGGGGGAAAAAAGGACCATAGAAAGTTACTATAATGACAAGAAAAATCAAAACACACAGCCAGAAGAAGATAACAAAGTCAAAGTTGCTACATCCAAAGCCTCCAAGAAAAAAATAAGAATTGGTCTCAGGGGGATGAAAACAAGCAGCAACAAGAAAGCACCTGCAGCCAGGAGGCAAGGAGACTGGAGCCAGAACAGCCCATGGCATGACAAGCTCTGACTCCAAAGTAGAGCAATAGATGGCAGTGCTAAGGTAGGAGGAACATGGGTCGCAGGTTCTGAGTTGAAACAGGAAAAAATCCCATGGTCTATCTAGCAGGAGATTCCAAGTGCCCAGTAGTGGAGTTCAATTGGAAGCCTGAGGACACATCCCTGTCCCAAAAGGGAATCCTAAGCTCCATAGATTTGTATATGCAATTGACACTGATCTCAGCCCGCAGGAGAGGAAGGACCTAGATAATCTCATCATTTTTTTTTTTTTTTGCCCTGATAGTCCAGGCATATCTGGGAGACAAGATTTGTATTTGCTCTTCATCTTCTCAGATTGATTCAATTTGGTCATCAAGGATATCCCAGAAGTCACACATGAATTCAAAAAAGTACTGACAGGGCAGCTGACCACAAAGAGGAGATTGATGTGCATAAAAATTTCATGTACCTCTGCAACTACAGGAGAGACCATGAGGATGACAGGCTAGTATTCCTGTCTGTGGAGGACTCTCAGGAAGTGTTCCACCTCTTTCTCAACTTCCCCTCCATTCCCGCTAATGGTTTTAGGGAAGGAAGGTGGGATGCCCCTTGTTCCCAGTCAAACTCTTATGGCAATCAGGCTGACTAGGACTAGATGACAACCTGTACCCCATCTGATGGTGCCAACTAAATAGTCATTCCTTCTAGTAGTGAAGCCACCAGAACTGTAGCTAACAACAGCAAAGACTGGGGTTCCCTCCCATGATGTCCTGGAGACCATTTTGGTTCGGGAATGTGGGAACACTATTCAACTACTCAGTGGATCAAGTAATAACGACCAGTTTGACTATCTCCTTTGCCATGTTTGCTCTCAAGAACTTTGAGCCAGAGGATAATGATCTCATAATAAATCCTCCTATCTCACCTGACACAGAATCTCCTCTCCAAGGAAATTTACACTTTGACGGGCCCAACAGTAGCAGCAACTATGAAAATATGCATAATGACTTTTTCAAAAAATGACATTGTGCCCATAGACTTAGGGATTTTCTACTGGGAGTTTCAGAATCCCCCCCAGGGGAGCAGCTTCTTCATCAACACTGGGGCCCAGTCTTTGGCTGAAAACCTGGACTTGCTCCCAGAAAAACTGGCTGTGTAGGACAAGAACGTCAAAGAATTTGATCCCTTTGTAGAGAACCTCTGGTAAATCTGGCATCCTCCCCACCTTCCAGCAGCAGCAGTAGCTCCTTTTTTTAAATCCCTAAGGATCTCAGACACTATTGCTCATCCAGCTGCGATAGTCATTGTCTTTACTGAAAAACTGCATGCACTTTTGCCTATAGAATTATAGAATTTCATCCTCCTTGAATTGAGCAGCCTCTCTCCTTAGGATTGGGGCTTATCTTGGTGTTGAATACAGTAGGTATGATAGCCCTAACTTACCCAGAGATCTAGGAATTAGAAAGAAAAGAGGAAACTCCAGTATATCAGTGCACAGCTGGCAAGGAAGGGGCATTATATTTTCCCATGTCTTAATATTCTATCCATTAGGGAAAAGACCTATGTGCTCTAGAAAGGCTGAATAACTGTCCAGACTAACTTTTCTAGTCAAGTGCAATCTGACTCCCATGTAGTATAAATGTTTTCATTGTAATGCTGAAGAAACTGAGCAAGACAGAGATTAGAGACCAATTCAATAGTTTATTAAATGGAGAGAGATACTGGGACCAGATGGACCTTGGTCCCAAGGCTGGACAAGACTATCTTCTCAAAGAATCCAGCCCTGAGTACTGGGACAGAAAGCTTTTTTATAGGATAACAAGAACAGTGACATAATGGGGGAGCTACCTAGGTGGGGATAACCTAATTGTGAGGGAGGCCCCCAGGATGACACAATGGAGGGAGATTACTGATATTCTAATAACATCTAAAATGAATAAACCTTTATCCTGTCAAACATTAAGAAGGAATGTCTATAACCTAAAGATATAAGACCTTCATCTCCTCAACCATTTAAGAGGGAATGATTATAGCCTGGGGTTTTGGGTTAGAGCAACTGAGGTAGACCTGTATCTCATCAAACATTAAGAGGGAAAGATTATAACCTGAGACAGAATAACTAAATAAGACAATTGGAGAGACATTAAAAGGGAACTTTGGCACAACATCATGACCTTATGCAAGACTACTGTTTTGAATGACTCATAAACTTATCTGTTTCCAGCTCCTGACCTACTTTTGGAAACTAGAATCTCAGCACACTCTTTTGTTAGGTTCTGTCACTAAGAGTCTTAGACCAAGCTTGTCTTATTTCGTTTCCCTTTCTCTCCATGCTAGTGGAGATATAGAGTTGCTGCTCTATCTATACTTATCTATAAGTATATATATTAAAAAAATGGTCTCAGTCCATGAAAGAGCTCAAGACAAGAATTTTGACAATCAAATAAGAGATAAAGGAAAAATTAGGAGGAGAACTGAGAGTGGTGCAACAGGGTAACAAGAGGGCAGTTAAGTAGTACAGTGGATAGAGCCAGTCCTGAAGTCAAGAGAAGCTGAGTTCAAATTTGGCCACAGACACTTAACACTTCTTAGCTGTGTGACCCTGGACAAGTCACTTAACCCCAAAGCAAATGGGAAAGGCGATATAAAACTCACTGAAAAAAATAATTCTTTAAAAATTAGAATTGAGCAAATGAAAGTTAATAACTTTATGAGAAATCAAGAAATAACAAGACTAAACCAAAAGATTGAAATAATAGAAAACAATATGAAATATATTATTGCAAAAACAACAAATCTGGAAAATAGATCCAGGAAATTTTTTTTTTAATTTTTGGATTACCTGAAAGCCAACATCATTTAAAACAACAACAACAACAAACAAACAAACAAACAAACAAAAAACCAAACACACACACACACACACGCACACATACACAAAAAAAATAAAAAACCTTGACACTATCTCCCAAGAAATTGTTAGAGAAAATTTCCCTGATATTCTAGAACTAGAGGGTAAAATAAAAATTGAAAGAATCCATTGATCACTTCCTGAAAGAGGTCCTCAAATGAAAACTACCAGGAATATTATAATCAAATTCCAGAACTCCCTAGTCAAGAAGGAAATATTACAAAAGAAAGGGAGGGGAGGGACAGAAATGGCATAAATTATCTGCCATAAAAGAGAAAAAAGAAAAAAAAAACTTTTATGTGAAGGAGAACAGGGAGAGGGGAGGGAGAGTATGAAACTTAATGTCATCAGAATTTGTTCAAAGAGGAAATAACACACACACTCAATCTGGGTACACAAAAAATATCTTAACATGCATGAAACTAGCACCCTTTCCCTAGAGTACCTAGCAACAAGAATGCTAGGAAACAGAATAACAAGAGTCTGCATTAATCTTGAGACCCTTCATCATATACCTTGCACACAATGCCCCATTTGCATAGGCAACAAGTCTGTGCAAAGACAAGTCTTGTGTAAACTTGATCCTTGTGGTCTTTGGTTGGTTGGATCTCAGTCAGCTCACTCTTGGGAATGGATGTTGAGGCTTTGTGTTTGAGTTCTGCCTCATTGGCTACAGGTCCGGGGCACACCCTGTAGACATGCCAGGACAGGTATCAAGCATGTACCAAATCGAGATCACCCCCATCATCTCAGGAGTTGGGCTCCTGGATACATAAGCTAAACACATACTTGTTGGGGCACATTGGCAGGGGAGATGAGAGGGGTATAAGAACAGGACAGCAGAGGGAGAGAGAGGAAGCAGGAGGAGAGACAAGATGAAGTATCCAAGTAGTAAAGCTTTTTTAACTGCATATATGGTGTCAGAACTACTCTGTCATATCCGTCTCCGAAGGTCTTAGAGGTAATAATTGGGAAAGTGCTCAGACTCCAGCTGGTGTCAGCAGATCTGCACTAGCTGGGGACCCCAACAAAAGGGGATACAAGAAAGGAGTGTGATAGAAAGGAGGGTATATTAGGTGAAGGGGTAACCAGTAGTAAAAGACTTTCAAGGAGGGTCAGGGTCAAAAGAGAGCAATAATAGAATAAATATTAGTTAAAACAGTTAGCAATAGTAATTGGAAAAAGAATTTTGAAACAACTTTTTCTTTTTTGTTTTATTTAAGAGTAGTCTTAATTTGCATTTCTCTGATCAATAGTGATTTGGAGCACCTTTTCATATGACTACATATAGTTTCAATTTCTTCATCTGAAAATTGTCTGCTCATATCCTTTGACCATTTATCAATTGGAAAATGGCTTGATTTCTTAAAAAAAAAATTGAGTCGATTCTCTATATATTTTAGAAATGAGGGCTTGAATGTAAAAATGTTTTCTCAGTTTATTATGGATAGCTTATTCTTGGCTGTAATCTAAGGACCTTTGACTTTTGAAATATCATTTTCCAGGTCCTTCTATCCTTTAAAGTAGAAGCTTCTAGGTTCTGGGTAATCCTGATTGTGACTCCTTAGTATTTAAATTGTTTCTTTCTGGTTGCTTGCAATATATTTTCCTTGATCCATTAGTTCTGAAGTTTAGCTATGATATTCCCTGGCATTTTCATTTTGGGATCTCTTTCAGAAGGTGATCAGTTAATTCTTTCAATGGATGTTTTACCTTCTGATTTTAGGATATCAGGGTATTTTTCCTTTATGATTTCCTGAAAGATAATCTAGACTTTTTTTTTTTTCATGGCTTTTAGAAAGTCCAATAATCCTTAATTTATTTCTCCTAAATCTATTTTCCAGGTCAGCTGTTTTTCCTAGGAGGTATTTCATATTTTCTTCTATTTTCTTCTTCTTCTTCTTCTTCTTCTTTTTTTTTTTTTTGGTTCTGTTTGACTGATTCTTGAAATCTTATTGAGTCATTCACTTTCATTTGTTCAATTCTAATTTTTAGTGTATTATTTTCTTGAGTTATCTTTTTTAGCTCCTTTTGTATTTGGCTAATTTAATTATTTTGTTCATTGCATTTTTCCCTTTCACAAATTCTTTTTTCAATGAATTGATATCTTTTTTCATATCTATTTTGCAAGGAATTATATGTTTTTTTCAATTCATGAAATCTATTTTTTAAGAAGTTTTCTTCAGATTTCTGTTTTTTTTTTCCCTTTTCTATAGCCTCTTGTCAAGATCTCATTTCCTTTCCCCCTTTTTCTTCTAACTCTCTTTTAAGATTCTTTTTGAGATCTTCCAAGAAAGTCTTGTGAAATGGGGACCAGCTCATTTCTCCCTTTGGGGCTTTATTTGGCATTGATTTGCCTTTAGGAATCTTAGGGTTTGAGGTCTGCTCTCTCTCTCCAAAAAAGTTGTCTATGGTCAGAATTCTTTCTCCTTTTTTGCTCAGTTTTTCTGACTGTTGAGTTCTGCTTTTAAGGCAAAGGGATGAGAGCTACTTTAGTTTTCCCCAGGCCAATGTTTCTGACCGACTTCTGGTGCTGTATAAATTCGGCCAGGTCCCCTATTCTTTCAGGCTTAGTGGCTTTCAATTTGCTTTTTGTATTCACCTTTGAGTTTTCACAGAAAATCTGCTGACCATCATTTTGCAACCAGGACAGCATAGCTTAAGAGTCTCACAGAATGTTCCCCTTTTGTGTGTGTTAGGCAGACTACCCGCCTGACCAACTGAAACAGACCTGTTCTGAAGTCCTTCCAAAGTATCTTTTTCTGTAATTGTGTTGTACTCCATATATTTGTGGGTTCTGTTATTCCAAAATCAGGTTCAGAAGGTTTAATATGCTATTGGTTTGAAAGAAGATCAGAGGAAGTCACAGAAAGCCATGTCTTCTCTCAGCCATCTTTGAAGCAAGTTTTTCTGATGAAAGTTTCATCAGCCAGATGTATAGGCAACTGATTATACATATATGTAAAATCTGATAAATGATAAAAAAGATATGAAGTATAACCAAAGGGTTATAAAATCATGCATAGCCTTTGATCTAACAATACCATTACTAGGCATGAGTTCCAAAAGATTTTTTTTAAAAGAAAGGAAAACCTTTATGTACAAAAATATATTGGCTTTCTTCTTGACAGCAAATTGGAAATAGAGGAGATGCCCATCAGTTGGAGAATGGCTGAATAAATTGTATTATGTAATTATGAAGGAGTATGGTTGTTATATGAGAAATGATGAGCAGGATGCTCTCAGAAAAAAGTCTGGCAAGTCTTCCATGAACTCAGGCAAAGTAAAATGTACTGTATACAAAGTAATAGTAATGTTATAGGATAATCACTTATGAATGACTGCTATTCTCAGCAATACAACTGATCCTCTGAAAAGAGCCATTTACACCCACAGAAAGGACTATGGGAACTGATTATGAATTACAACTTAGTATTTGCATTTTTTTGTTGTTGTTTGCTTGCATTTTGCTTCCTTTTTCATTTTTTTCCCTTTTGGATCTGATTTTTCTTGTGCAGTATGATAATAGTAGAAATATGTGTAGAAGAATTGTACATATTTATCATACATTGGATTATTTGCCTTGTCTCTAAGGGAAGGAGGGGAGGGAGGGAAAAAATTGGAACACAAGGTTTTGCAAGAGTCAATGTTGAAAACTATCTATACTTATATTTTAAAAATTAAAAGCTTTAATAAAAAAAAAAAAAACTTATCCATGACTATTCTGAAGGACTTATCATGAAATATGTTATCCATACCCAAAGAAAGAATTGTATCCTAATAAAAATTGAAACATACTCTTTTTTCTTTCTTTCTTTTTTTTCTTAAGGTTTTTTTTTTTTTTTTTTTTTTTTTTGGGTGGGAGAGCAATCTATTTTTTTTTTTCACAAGATAACTTTTTTGGGAAATGTTTGCATAACTTCACATGTGCCTGCCTTCTTAATGGAAGGTGGAGAAGGGGAAGAAGGGAGAGAATCTGGAATTTAATGTTTTAAAAACAAATGTAGAAAAAAAATCAAATGTAACTGGGGAAAAATAAAATCCTTTTTTTAAAAGTAAATTTTAAAAAGTGTTTACTATGTACTAGGTACTGATAAACAGTAATAATAATAACACCAGCCTTCAAAGAGTTTAAATTCTAATGGAAGAGACCATATACACACTCAAAATATGTTGTTCAGTCATTTCAGTCACATCCAACTCTTCATGATATAATTTGGAGTTTTCTTGGCAAAGATGCTGGATTGAATGTCTTTTCATTTCTTTCTCAAACTCACTTATAGATGAGGAAGCTGAGGCAAACAGGGTTAAATAGCTTTCCCAGTATTCCACAACTAGTAAATATTTGAGCCTTGGTTTAAAATCAGATCTGTCTGATTCCAGGCCTGGTGCTCTAACCACTGCATTATCCCGCTAAACCCATAAGATAAAAACAATACAAATAGAAGACAGTGTCAGAAGAAAGGATCTAACTAGTTTTGTGAAGAAAAAAGTATGGGGGTCACTGAAAATAATTCTCTTCACAAATATTCCTCCCATTAAATAAGGAGGCAATAGTGATGGTAGTTCTGGGATCCTGCTATATGACTTATTTATATCCAAATACTGTAAATGAACTGATATATAGGAATCAGCAGCAGTTTTCAGATAAGGCTCAATTAGTTACAAAAGATGTAAGCTCAGCTTTTATATATTTTAATTATTCTTGGAATAATCACAATAGGTAATTTATAGATCATTGAACTTTAAGACATTTTAACTCAAGAGCTATTGCTTTATTTAAGAAACTTAAAGCGTAACATTGAGTTGTGAGCATTTATTCCTAATGTGTGGTTCAGAAATGGTGAGGGATCACCATTTTAATAAAAAAGCTGGAGAGCTCTCTAGAAGCAAAGCAGAGATTATTATACATTCTCCAGAGAAGGGCATCCCACCCATCTAACAGACAATCAAAGGGAGGAAGCACCTTTGAGGGCAGGGTCAGCACTTTAATCCCTAATGCAAATACCCCTTCCCACCACTGACCCTCATCCTTATTGGCTGAGGATCTTACATTCTAAATTCGGGAACTACCCAAGAAATTGAACTTGACCAATAAGTACATAGTTGCCCATATTTGACTGAAATAGGGAGACACTGATGTCATGAGAGGATAACGGGAAGGGGACTTAGGTATATCCTTGACTCAATCTTCAAAGTCCTTCAGGCCTACTCAAACTCTAAAGTAAATGGAGCCTTACTCGATTTTCACAACTATCTTGAAAGATCTCACCTCATCTTGTTCACTAATTAAGAAAAAAAACTTAGTCTTTTGGAAAGGTCCAATGGTTTCCTTTAGGGCTTATATAACCAAGATATCTGAATCAGTCCCTTGGTATATGCAATGAATTGGGGAAAAGGCTGTGCCAAAGGGTAACCATGAGGTTACCCAAAGGGGACAATGAGCCCCAAAAAACTCATTTATTCACTAGATTTTAGAAGTCTGTCTGTCTGTTCCTCTCTCTCTCTCTCTCTCTCTCTCTCTCTCTCTCTCTCTCTCTGTATATGTGTGTGTGTGCCTTTTCAGTCAGTTGTTTGGAATTTGATCCCCTCCCTCAAACTTCTCCTGTCCCTCTCCAAATGTATTAAAGAGGCTATGAACATATAGAAATGACTTCACAAATTTATTTAGAGACTCCAAATTTTTTTTCCATCACCTTTGAGCATAGGGGCCTAAATAACAAACATGAGATATTAGCATATACAGTGTCACCTGCTACCTTCAGAGTCATTGAATTGTGTGCTGGTTGTCAATTAGTCAAAGGAGTGTCACTTAAGGAAAAATATTAGACTACTTTTGTTTGGGCTCGTAAGTCAGCATGGTTATTCTCACTTATAGTGGGAATGCACAGAGCACCCACTTCAAATATGTGAAAATTCTGAAGAAATATATGTAGGCTTGATATCAGGAAAGTCTAACCAAACAATGGTCTGTGTCAAGAGGTAGTGAGCTCCCCCCTCACTATAAGACTTTAAGTCCTCAGGACCTTCTTAAATTCTGTGACTGTTTTCAAAGGATGAGGATTCAAAGGTTTCATGGTTATGTCATTTATATCTATATGACCTTAATTGAATCAGGTATCTTTTTGAGCTTTATTTTCCTCATCTGTAAAATAATAATTGATCTTCCTAAAGTGTAGGTTCTATCATGTCACCTTCCTCCATAAATTCAAGTGTCTCCCTATTGCCTCTAGGATCAAAAATAAAATTTCTTTTAAAAGCCTTTCAACATGACCCCTTTTTATCAGTCCAGTCCTCTTAGACTTTATTTTCTTCCTTATATTCTACATTGCTATCTCTTCTAATCATTTCATGAGATACTTCTCTCAATTTCATGCATTTTTACTGATTCTTATGCCTATAATTCTCCTTTTCTTCACTTATCTTCTGGATTCATTATCTTCTTTCAGATACTGTAGTGTTCTGGGTTAGTTTTCTGGAGGTCTTTGGAGCAGCCTTCTTTCAGTACAGTAATCACCACAAGAATAGCCAGATATTAAAGTCCAAATTCTTTATTGTCTCCTTCCCTGGGGTTGGGCAGCTTTCTGGAGAGCTTTTCAGACTAGCCTTGGTCTCAGTGGGAGAAGTGCAGGAGGCCAGCCACCACAGTGGTGTGAGATGAAGTGAATCTCTCTGAGTCTGAGGGCTTGTGCTTCATCCTCTAGCCACCACAAAGGTGGACGAATGATTGAATCTGACTCTCACCCTGGCTTAGTTTGTCCCAGTTTATATGCTCTACACTGAGTATAAGCCAATCATTATATCACTAGGAAACCATTATTTGTTGTAAGATTAAATCAATCATACTGAATTTAGAGAACTATTAATCAACATTGATAACAATTGTCTTATCAATCCCACTGACTTGACACTTTGTAAGAATCTTTGTTTTAAGTACAAGTGTTCTGATCCATAAAAAGACACCAAATAAAATGTCATTTTCTATAAAGCTTCATTCCCCGTCTTCCTTAATGCCAGTAGCTTCTATCCAAGATTTTCTCTAATTTATCCCATTTAGATCTTGCTTGTATATAGATGTTTCATATCATCTTTCCCATTAGACTGTGATATTTTTAAAAGCATGGATTTTTTCATGGTGGCAGTTTTGGTTATACTGCCTTTTTTGTATTCCTAGCCCTTAGCACAGCACCTTGCACATAATATACACTTTAAAACTTATTAATTGGACTTGAAAATTATGTTTATATAGAAATTCAGAGTTTGTGGGAGATAGAATACTTATAAGAGATAGTAAGACCAAGTATATGAATATCTCTGGCTATCACTGAAATGTACTACCAGACTAGATTATGGGAAATCAGCAAATTGGGGAATTGAAAAGTGAGAGGGCATGGATGTTATAAATATATATGTTGAAGTACTTTTGTGGAATGCCAGAAATTGAGGATGAAAGAAACACTGATTCAAAATGAGTTCAGTGCCTTAGCAATCTATACTGTTTTGAGTGTGTGTGTGTGTGTGTGTGTGTGTGTGTGTGTGTGTGGTGGGGGTGTACCTGATGCTGTTTGAGTGGTCTAGAATCCTGGTGATCTAGAGGTTAGTGGCTATAAGAGAGTTGTTAAGAATCCCCTTTAAATGGGCCGCAGTTTTTAGGAATGAAAAAAATCACTCATTCCCAAAATATTAGTTGCAAAATGAAAGTTTACTGTTAGATAAAAATCAGTTTACCAAAAGACTGACTTCTATAGTGGCAGATTTATGGAGAATGGCTTTTGCATTGGAGAATGCAGTTCTCAGTGGATAAAAGGTCCTGGCAGTAAAGGGAACTACCAAGGTCCATATGCAAAAGACCTTCGCTGATGGAAGCTTATTATATTCTGTGTCTTGGTGGGGGTTGGGACAGCCTGAGCAGATCAGAACCAGTGGGGGTTGAGGTAGCCCAAGCAAGTCAGACCTAATGGGGGCTGGAACAGCCCAAGTTGGCTCAGATCTAGTCAGGGCTGGGACAGTCTGGATCTCCTATTGGAATTCAAAGGGATGCTTTTTGGTCAGGATTTATAATTGAATTAAAGGTCCTGGCATCCTGGAAAGATAACTTGTCTGGGAAGGATATGCCTCCAGAAGGGGCTGAGAATCTGTACAGATAAATAGGAAATGCAGTTTCTTAAAGGGACCACAATTTGCTTCATAACTATTGTAACTATTATCTATAAATAAAAGTTACTAGAGGTTTTATTCCATAAGGAATATGGATTGGATGAATTTCAAAGGAAGAAAGATTCATGAGTATTATGATAGAGGAAGAAACTGGGAGTAGCAATTGGAAACAAGGAATATTCTAAGTGCCCCATTACAATTAGTGAATTTAGAGTATGAGTAAGTATAACCAGTATT